>NC_091186.1:42888647-42906147 GCF_040958095.1 Procambarus clarkii | reverse complement strand
TATTATTTGTTGGTATCTTGTTGACACTTGATCCATTGTCCTGCATGTATGCTGAAAATTAAGAAACATGCGTAAATTTAATATGGTATCATCATTACAAAATATGTCCTCCAAAAAACTTTAATTGAAAGAAACACTGAAATGTGAAATTTGGCTGCAATGAGGAACTATGTCATTATGGGAATTTTGGTACCCATATGTAAAGGAAGTCTCATTATCTGATGATATAGACCTGATGCAAAGTAAAGTGTGTCAAAATTATTTGCACACCCCCCTCCACTATGTGATGGAGTGTAAAAAAGATATGTGAATTAGGATAATTCTATAACAAATGTTCAAGATATGAGGAAATATTTCATTCAAAATGATCTGCTGCCAGAAATCTTGGTCAAATATCACCAGTTTGCTAACTGTATGTAGTAACTAAGTGATTGTAACCTATCCACCGCTGTCCACTGGATGGAGGCAGTGTGCAAGATAAACATATCAATTGTGACACTAGCTCTCCACACATGTCAGTTGCTTAATTTAAAATCTGTACTCATAGTCGGTCTCGAGCCCCTTGTCAATGTGGTGATGTGCATGGAATTATGTAATTAGGTCATCAAGATTGAAACTTGCTTAGCTAAAATGAATTGCTTGGTTCAGTCCCGGAGCCAATAAATTATGTGCCTCTGCAACCATTTCCACTACTGCTAACAACATGGATATGGGATGCATAATATATGAACTAAACTACTGTACTATGTAAATGCTTTTCATTATTGCCAACACAAAGGAACATGCAGGTTTTATGATTTTCATTGTTAGCTTATGCAAAATAATAATAATAATAATTACCAGGATAAAACAATTCGGTGAGATTATTAACATTTTTGCCTGACAGACCACTTCCTGGTAGCATGCCCTTTGTGGTATTTCTATTGCCGACCTTAAAATAGATGACAGCAACTTGATAACCACCACCTTGTAGCTTAGAAACCTGCAATACAACAAAATAGTTACAAATATAACTAAAATATTTTTAGTGTCAATTTGAACACAGTGTTCAAGAGATATGGCTTCAATTATAAAAAAAGAGATTAACTTTATGATTACAGAATATAAGATGGGATAACCATAAGCTTCTGAAACAGACAGCATCCCTCCATCATACAGCATTGGGTACATCTGCAAAAGTGCAGAAGTACCGAAGTAGCTTAAGATGTACTTGTCTTACCTAGTTTAAGAGACCTACTGATAGTTATATCATTAAAGTATAATTACATAACTAATGGAAATTAAAAAAATATAAAATAACACAAAAATACTTATATAATGCACATTACTTTATTATTAACATCAATAAGTACAGTATCCACCAAAATTGAAAATGTTAATACTAATTAATTATCAAATGGCTTAAAATCTGTTTATTTGTGGGAAAATTTAAAACCTAACAGAATGGATATTAATACAATATGATACAATTCTAATTGAAGAAATAACAGAATGCATGAAATACTTACAGATTTTTTCATGGCTTTAAATGATCTGCAAAGGTTTTGATGCTTAGCAGCTCTTCGACCCATTTCCTTATATTTCTCCTCCCGCTCTACATCACCCTTACGCTTTTCATCTATAAAGCTGTGTCCACAGTTGCAGAAATGTCGACGAACACTAATGACATTACTGCAGATGGGACAACACCGCTGGAAAGGTTTCTTCTGGCCTGTAAATAAAGATAATCTGGGCAATCATAAAAAAGAGTAAAATGTTTAAAATGTAATACAGTGGTACAAAAAACACAGTAGCAGCATAATGAAAGACCACAAAGCAGTACAGTGCTACAGAAGACTGAGCGGAGAATTGTGATTGTATTATTGAGAACCTGTACAGCACCAGATTTTATTAATTACACAAGTAAACCAAATTTAATATGTTTAAATAAGAGAAGAATAACCTGGAATTTTAAATGTAAATAAAAATTGCAATTTGTGAACTGCAAATAATTGAATTGGGACTCAAATACTTATTTGACTAAGTTTTTTGATCTTCCAATAATATTAAATTAATATTCAACTTAACTAACATTTTGTGGTATTAATAAAGTTTGAAATAGATATGCAATTTTAACAGACAAAATTGACAAAACAAAATTAAGATTTTATACTCTATATCTAATGATAATGTGAACTTACACCCAAATAAAATTAATAACATACAAAAATAAAATTTAAGTATATATTATAAACAAATCACAATTATAATGTAACTTACTTGAATTACTGGAAGCCATTGCTGTAATGTTCTCTCAGATAGAATTGTTGACAATGTTGTAATGTTGCAATTGATAATGTTGTCCGATTTAAATTTTACCTAAAAAAAACAAAAATAAATTATTAACAGATATACAATAGCATCAGTTTAGATTAATTATAAAAAATCAAAAATGCATATTTTTCATATATATTTTTTCATGCATATTTTTCTACCTTGCATATAAATGCAAGGTAGAATGCATATATGCACCACTAAGATGGTGGTGCATGTATTTTATAACACATTTGAACAATGAAACTCTACAGATGATACAGAAGACACAAGTAAATTGGCACTGTAGGAGACATTGAAAAAACAGAAATAACATGATTTTAACAGTGATAAGTTACAGGTGCTGAAGTATGGTAGAAACGAGGAAATTAAATGAAACAAAGAACACAAGACACAATCAGACCTACTCTATGAAGGAAAAAACATGCAAGAGATCTGAGAATTACGACGTCTGACGACCTCACACTTTGTGAACATAACCAAGCAAATATAGTGGCGGCCAGAAAAATAATGGAATGGTTTATGAGAATGTTAAAATTCAAAGACCCCACCCACAGTAATGCTAATACTATTCCAATAACTGGTGCTGTCCCATCTTGAGTATTGCTCGGTACTGACTCCCCCTTTCTGAACAGGAGAAATCTCTGAATTAGAGGAAATAAAGAGACCATAAACAGCAAACATATAAATGATAAAACATCTAAATAATTGAGACCGTCTCAAAGCTCTCAAAATGTACTCTCTGGACAGGAGACAAGAATGGTATCAAATAATACATATATGTAAGATACTAGAGGGCCAGGTCCCAAATTTGCACAGCATAATATAACAACATACTGGAGCTAAAGATACAGAAGGAAATTAATAATAGGTGTCATAGGTACAATCAGAGAGCAGAGTCTTAACAGTCGGGGGTTCAAGGGCTGTTTGCTAGGCTAGGCAAGGGTAGACTAGGCTTGGCTAGTGTTGGCTAGGTTATGCTAGGAAGAAGTAGGCTAGGCTGATTTACTCCACCAGTAATTGGCGGTCTGTCTAATTACAAGCTACCACAAGCTACACAAGCTTCACATAGCTTCCTGGCAATATGTTAGTAATGAATAAATAAAATATATTTACTCATTATAATGTTGGTACTGAATGTACAACACGAAAAAACATAATTTTAATCTGAAAAAGTATCTTTTTATAAAGAAATTAGACGAAAATAAAGAAATGGTGACACCAAATCAAGTCGACGATCCAAGCATCGGTTAGGTTAGGTTAGGTTAGGTTTGGTTAAGTTAGGTTAGATTTGGTTAGGTTAGATTTGGTTAGGTTAGATTTGGTTAGGTTTGATTTGGTTAGGTTTGATTAGGTTAGGTTAGGTCAGCCTAACATATCATATTTATTCATTACTAACGTATTGCCAGGAAGCTTTGTGAAGCTTGTGTAGCTTGTGGTAGCTTGTGGTAATTAGACAGACCTGTAATTGGGGGGAAAGGGGGGAGGGGGGGAACCTCAATATAAGCCTAATTTGTAGCTTCCTGTTCTCCGACACAATGATTTATTTTACGTCGGGCTTTCAGCACAGCCGCATAAAAAACCCTGGTTATTTATTTATTAATATACGAGAAGGTACACTGGGGGTTAAGAGAGAAAATAGGAATAATGATGATTTTACAATCTTGACCGAAACGCTATGCGTACTAGTGGCTTTAGGTATTGTATGTACTACCTCTATCTATAAATCAAACAGAATGTTTGTACTGTAACTCTGCATCTATGTATATATTTTTCCTAAATAAATTATTATTATTATTGTAAAGCCACTAGCACGCATAGCGTTCCGGGCAAAGATCCCGTACCCAGAAGCTGGGTATCTTTGGTTGCCCTGTGACTACTCTTATGACATTCCCTAACTCTTATGACATTCCCTAACAGTATTGTTAAACTAATAACAATGAACAGTAGTTCAATATTACCGGAATAATCCAACTCATGTGGCCATGTTTTTGTTGTGAAGCCCGGTCGTTCAGTTCGTATACGAGCATACCTTCTTACGAAGGTTAGAGTCTTAAAAATGTCTTACCATTGCTAAGAAATCTTAAGATATAATTATTTACAATAATACACTGGTTGTTTTTGTTGATTTAGGGGCGATGACATGAGTAAACTGGTTATGTTGTGATGATTTAGGGGTAACGAACTGTGGTTATTAGACTATGTTTTGTACATAAGCAAAAAAACAAGATGTAATTCTTTTAATTATAACAATAATAACGACAAAAAGTTAATAATTAATGTACTTGTTAAGCAAAATTCGCAATATCTTAGTTTTCTTTAGGAAAAAAAAATAAAAGACATCTGGAAAAAGATCTGCAGACTATGTCTTACATTTTATTCCGTTATTTACACTAAAAGAACAATTAAACGTACCTATCGCCCGTGCCTGGTGCACGAGCACCAGGCACGGGCACTGGGAGCATCCCAGACACTGCCTTAATCGACTGAGATTAAGGCAGTGTTATTTTCATTCCTTTAGAACAAGGAAATCTCATTTTTAAACTGTAAAATATGAGCTGCGCAATAATTTTTTGCTGATCTTCAATAAAGAAATTCTGGAGGGCTTGTGCAAGGATTAGGATGAGTTAGCCTAGTTTTTACTGTATATCCATTTCTGGTTGCTCAAGGGTGACAGTGGCGGGCAACACGAGAATAAATATTTGTATAAATTCCAATTTCGATCAGATCTACTTGGGGATAGTTTACAAATGTTCGCCATGAAATTTACGTTTTCTCTAATAGCCGAAGAGCTTATTTGAGAAAACAGTATGGCATTGAATCAGCGTGGTAAAACAATTGTATTATTGACACGACGAGTATAATCGACGTAGTTTTTATATATGTTGCCGGTCGAACACATCCTTATGTAACGTTTAATACTTATGTTCTTCTAGAACATTCTATTGCGAACACATTGGTACAAAAATGAAATACGTACATCGAAAACTAATGTCAGAACAGTGACAAGAGTATACACTTTTAAATATGGCCGCTCGATCGCCGATACACTAATTTCATTTGGGGAAATTTATTTTTTCATACGCCGTTTCGCGACAATTATTTATAACTGATATAAATGTTGCAAAAGAAGTTTAGGATTAAGTAACATATTACACATTAAAAAAATGAATACATTAATACCTAAACAGTTTGTAAATACAGTGATAAATTGTGCCAAACATTACACAATATTATTTACTAAGAAGCGTATGACAACTCCAAACGGCATGATTTCAACAGGATTTTTTATAGTTGTCAAAAAACTCTGATTTTAATTATCAAGTATTTGTCACAATGTATTTTATATAATTATGAGGCAGTGGAACGACCAAATTGTTCTGTATTATAAATGCATGATGCTAAATTTCTATATACATAACAGTAAAATAATGACCACCTACATTTAATGATAACTAGGAAATAGTAACTGGAAACTTTATTTGAACGAAAATTCAATACCAAATTTCGTAGATGTTTTTCTTAATATAAAGATCAACAGTAACGAATCTTATTCATTATGGACAAATTAACAAAAAAAAACATAATTTTCATTGAGGACCATGTATTAGAGCATATTTAGTCACTTATATATTAAAAGTATTGTGTTTTTTGAAACATTGGGGTTGTAAACAAACAGAACGGCCTACCCGAAAAGTCGTAACATAAGAAGTTGTACATGTTTGCTAATTTATTATTTGATAAATGATTATTACTAATTTACGACGACTATAAAGGTTTCTCATTAGTTACATTACTGTAGTGTGACTAAATGCTACTACAAAACATATATAAATCCTGGGAAAGTCACAATGACCAGCGACATTAAAGCATAAAAGACTAAATAGTAACAGGAAACTGTCGGCGAACGAAAAATTCATTTCCAAATTTATTAGATGTTTTCCTAAATATAAAGATCGATGGGCTGGAATTTTCTGGATTATGGCCTAATTAAGGCAAAAATATATGTATTTTTACTTGAAGAACATATATCAGAGCATAGTCAGTGAGTTATAGAATAATAAGAGTGTGGTATTTCACTGTATAACAAGAGATAGTCCATGGAAGCGAAAATAGACGTAGTTTAAGACAAAATAACGTCCAAAAACAGCCGTAGAGTCAAACGGCAACTGTTGACGTTCTTTTTAAGAGGATAGGTTGAATATACAACAATGCTGAGTTGGGGATGATGGGGGGGGGGCTAGAAGGGCAAAAGATAAGCAAGCGAGTTATGGTAGGTGGCGACGGACACACTGCAGTTAGTCTTATTCAACTCCTGCTAAGAGATCCACACCTTCTGGCCAGGCTCCGCATCATATCGAAAGGTTATTATAGATGGCTCTCTCAGCTACAGAGATATTTAATATACTAATGTATGTGTGTATGTGTCTTATTCTTTTTCAAATATTTTTTTTTTTTCTTTCACGGTAGTAACCTGTCCATCAACTGCTCAACCACCACCCAACCAACCTGTCCATCAACTGGTCAACAGCCACCCAACCAACCTATCCATCAACTGGTCTACAACCACCCAACCAACCTATCCATCAACTGGTCTACAACCACCCTTTGTCTGTTGGAAGTTTCTTTCTAGGGAAGTGGATAACAATTGATCATATATAATAAGAGAGCGCACAGTGTTTTTCATAATGGTTGCACCATATGAATTTGACATGAAATTGCTAATAAGGTCTTTAGTACGTGTCCCAGGCAGTGGCTATAACAGAATAACTGATGGTTCGGTTTGTTTAGACTTAGGCAGAACATCTACTTTCGCTGCTAGAGTTAGAGTGGACCCATTGCCTCCGAAATTAGCAGGACCCAGAACACAACAGCAATTATCTAAAAGAAGCAACATTGGAGTAAATTCAACTGGAGCGGCAACTCCATCATCTTCCACAGTAGGTCAGACTGTTGTTGCAACAACTTCCCATGAACTCAGTGCAGAAAATGCCAGTAGAAGTGTAAGACCCGCCAGACTCAGAACACATGGACCTATCAGTATTTCCCAAGGAAGCGACATTGGAGTAAATTCAAATGGAGCAATAGGTCAAGAAAATGCTGGAAGTAGTACCAGACCCGCCAGACCCAGAACCTATGGACGTACCAGAATTTCCCAAGGAAACGAGATTGGAGTAAAGACTGTTTCAACTTCCCAAAAGCGTCCTTGTCCCCAAGACCCAAGTGAAGAAAATCAACCCATAACAACAATGAAGGAAATTCTTCTTGCAAGTAAAGGGTCCCGTATTTTAATCTTGACCCACCAACAGGTTCATCAATTACTTGCCAATACGTTGACCACAGAAAAACTTGTGCTGGATATGAATAATCTGATCCAAGAAAACAAAGTTCTTAAACATAAAGTGTCACTTTATCAGGAAATCTTTAGAAACCAGGAGAAATTAATTTCTATTCTTAAGAAAATGGGAATAAAGGTTGCATAAATAATTATATGATTATTTAAGATGATTTTTGTTGAATTCATAACATGATAAACTCTGTCAATGTTTCTGAGGTCAATAGCATATGTTATCACAGAATACTTTATGCTGTGTCATATATATTACTTTGTAATGTGAATGTGGATTTGTGTGTATGGTTCTAGTTGAACCAATTTTCATTAATAGTATATAAAAAAATATTAATATGCAGTATATATCTGGGCAAACTATTCCAGATTTAATTGATATAAGCAATAAATTTTTTTATATTTTTCCCCCATCATCATATTCCTCACCTTTTAATCAAGATATGAAAAATATTATGGCTTGTGTGAGTATTTTAGTTCAAAAATTATTTAGTGAAGCTAATGTAAATCAAGCAAATATATATGTAATAGATAATAATGATAATAATAATAATAATAATAATAATAATTATAAACCTCTGCCAATAAATATATTTAATATAAATTCATATGTGGAGGTAGGTTTACTAAGAAAAAATAAAGAATCAACCAAATTAAAAATACATTTTTTAACTACTAGTGATGAAATAAAAGCTATTTTAACTATTCAGTAAAAAAAAAAAATATTTTATGTTGATATATAGAAGAAAAGACACAAGGAATAATCAGTATAAAAGATGCTGTGTATAGACAATGATTTAAAATACGAGCAAGAGCGATTAGAAACATTTATTAATTGGCCTGTAAGTAACCCAAAGCCCAAAGAGTTGGTAACTAATGGCTTCTTCTATCTGAAAAAAGGAATAGAATGCGCTTGTGCATTTTGTTATGTCTATGTAAATTCTTGGGATGATATTTTAAATGATGACGATTATTTCAATGAAGATATAATACTCATTTTAAATAACAACACTATTAAACTTAGTGAATTTCATAGGAGAATAAGCCCTAAATGTCCATTTTTGAAGGGCGAACCAGTAGGTAATATTCCTATTGAATTTTCATCTTATCTCATAGAACCCAAGTATATTAAGTATAATAAAGATTTGGAATTTGAATTAGATCAAAAAAACAAATTACCCAAGGGGATACTCTCGCATAAAACTCCACATCATGAAAAATATAGTGAGGTTAGAGTTCGCTTGTCTAGTTTCAAAGACTCGTGGCCACTTTCAATAAAACATCCCAGCCCAAAAGAGTTAGCCCAAGCTGGGTTTTTTTATAAAAAACCACCTCGTGGAGATGAAGTAATCTGTTTCTATTGCAATATGCATTTTCGAAATTGGAAAGAAGGTCATGATCCATGGATAGAACATGGGCGTTGGTCAACACAATGTTATTATATATTGATCATGAAAGGGCCTGATTTTATTAAAAATATACGTTCATCTACAATCACTAAATATCCCCCAAAAATATTTTCTAATGATATAATTATGCAAATGATGAACAAATTAGATATTTTAGTAACTTTATCTAAAAGTTACAAACGCGATATTATTAAAAGAGTATTTAAAGATGTAGTAATACTCTATGGACGATCATTTAAATCATATGATCAAGCTATAGCTTTTATAACAAGATATTTATATTTTAACCAAAAAAAATTTAAAAGGATTAAAATCATAGAAGAAAATAATCAAAACGGAAAAGATGAAGTTGGAAATATATGTTTAACCTCAATGAATAATGACACAGTAACATTAACCAGGACTTATAATGAGCCTAATACAACTACTTATTGTATATCTGATCCCAAATGTGATCAGATATTGAGCTTTACTATAAAGAATTTAGGACGTCAACAACTCACAGTTTCATCCGATTGTCAACATGATAAGAATTTAATTAATACACGCTGTAATATCTGCCAAGATAAAGAACGTTGTGTTCTCATTTTACCCTGTCAACATTTTTGTGTCTGTGAATTGTGTCTTTTACAACTTAGTAACTGTCCAATATGTCGCAATTTAATTAGTCACGTAACTAAAGTATATTTTTCTTAATCTGAAATAATTTATAGTAAAGGAGTTATTAAAAATGAAATTAAAAATATATATCTCTTTGATTTATAAAACAACAAATGAAATAGGTTTAACTAATTATATCTTTCGTTTTACTTAAAAAAAAAAATCGCCTAATGCTGTAATGATGGTATTGTGGTAATTGATAATTCTCCAATCTGAACTATTCATTAAATTCATGGTGACGTCCACCTAAACTAAAGTTCCCGTTCTAAATAATAAGGTTGCGACATAGCTAGCTGGTTGCCTAGAGCAGATGCAACACTGTGTCAGCTGAACAAGAGAATATGAAATTTACGAACAATGGCTGGCTTGTGCCAAACACAGCCAAAAATATGGATCCATTTATTTAGAAATGATTATAAAGCATTTTTTTTCTTGGAATAATAGCGAATGTATTATTATTTTTTTTTTTTGACCTAAAATCTTCAACTGTTTATGAAAATCTTTCAAACTGGGGAAAAGGATAAAATTTTTGGGATACTGAAACCGAATGTTGGAATGTAGCTACTTTGTATAAAGAGATGGATACCTTCATAACAAAAATACATTTCAGTTTTTATAATTTGATTTATTAAATACAATTTTGTACAAATTTATTATAAAATTTTTTAGCTATCAGATATTCACGGAAGCTACATGTGACTGATTGGCAAGTAATCGGACCAGTATTATAGATACCATTTAGCAATCCTTGTTCAGTTGTCACAGTCCCAATAATCACATCCACATGAGAACGTTTAATTAGAAGCTGTCGTCCAGCAAGATGATTATCATGTAATATTACTGGATGACCAAACATGTAATCACCTTTTTCATTGTGAGATAAAACATTCATTCTGATGAGAGCGTCATATGTGTGCACTGGATCTCTCAAGTAAGACAAACAGGCGTTTACATAAGTATTTTGGGTTAAAGGAACCATGGATACTTTTTCCCAATACCTATCTAAATTGAAGAGATTATAAATCATTTTATCTCCTTTACCATGGACATTAATAAGCATGTCCACTATTTTCTTCACTTTGTCTGTAATTATTTCTCTGAAGAATTTCTCATTATGGATACATTTTTTCTTGACAATTTTTTGTTGTTGTTTTTTTTTTGATGATACCATGACTATTATGATTGCCTTGGAACTTCCTGCCTCCTCTTATACAAAAGTATAATTGACATAAATCTATATCAGATTCCTTAAATATATATATGTGTGGTGAAAATAAAATTTAATTATCTTCTTTTAGCAACTGATGTGATAAAAATCTTTTCATCAATAACATTATAATATAGTTTGTATATTATTTTAAATTTTGAATTATATCCTAGTTAGTAGATGAATAATTGGTGTTCAGGGAGAAAAGTAATCTGTAATCCCCAACTCATTATGATATAATTCAAATTGGGGAAAAGGATATAATTTATAGTTTTATCTTATAAGATAAAGGTATATTATCATCTCAGAGGATTAGTTATAGTTTGCATTCTGTAATTGTATAATTTTTGTAGTGATGCTGAAATAGACTGTATAAAGGGATTGATATACTCAAACTCACTGAAGGTCCTGAAAATCTAAGAGTTGTGGAAGATTTAAAATCAGTAGTTAACAAGAGTAATAATATACACGATTTTTAGGATCTGGATCAGTGAACATGGATGGTAGTGTGAAGTAAGTGTGACCGAAGTTTATTAGGGGGTACTTCGTTCTTAATGTTGATGATGTACTCTGGGTCACCTGATCTAAAAAAAATAATAAATATTATGGCTGATAAGACAAGCTGAATAAGTCAACCTAAGCTTAGTTTAATATAAAACTCGACCAAAAAGATAGTGGAAAGTGTTCTTCACAACCGGACGCCCTGGAGTCTGGCTGAGGTAACCTCGCTGTATATAAGATGGCGCGTGTCGCCGTCGTCGCCACCACAGTGTTCAAAACCACAGCAGTATAACCAACATCCTACAAGAAAACTCATTCTCATACAGCTATTTGAGAGAATTAATTATCTGCAGTAGAATAATAAGAATATACTTGTACAGAAGAGTATGGAAGGGGAAGTATTCAAGATAATAGTCTTGTGTCTACTAGTTTCCACAAGAGTTGAGGCTGACACAATGGTCGGTCCCGAGAAGATCAAGGTCAAGGTCAAGGGGGACACTGCCGATTACATCCAGATGTCTGCTAATAATAACCTCATTGTTGCACATCAGAACCAACAAGCAGCTGCAGGTAAGATCAGTCATCCATATATACACACATACTCCAATTGAAAGTTTATTTAAAGTCAATAGTTATGACAAGATTCTTAGACACATTAAGTAAGATAACACAAATCAAGTGGTAATTTCTATATAAGAGACACAAAATATTAACCTTACTTACGCCTTATTATCTGTTTTACAGGACTGTTTCTATCAGCAACGTATGATTCTGTCTCTTCGGTCAGTCTCTCTGCCGGCTTCCCCAGTGCAAAAGAGGAAGAAGAAGAAGAAGAAGAAGAAGGAAGAATAAAGTTATTTACGGATTGCATAACACACATTCTTCACTTACTCCAATTCTAACACAGGTTATGTCCTTGAGGCAAAGAGTCAGTTTTTTATAGCTGAGATGATTTCCAGTCACTGCAGTTATTTTTCCTTGTGGCAAAGAGCCAGTTTTTTTTATGGCTGAGGTGATTTCCAATCACTGCAGTTATCTTTCCTTGTGGCAAAGAGCCAGTTTTTTTATGGCTGAGGTGATTTCCAGTCACTGCAGTTATTTTTCCTTGTGGCAAAGAGCCAGTTTTTTTTTTATGGCTGAGGTGATTTCCAGTCACTGCAGTTATTTTTCCTTGTGGCAAAGAGCCAGTTTTTTTTATGGCTGAGGTGATTTCCAGTCACTGCAGTTATTTTTCCTTGTGGCAAAGAGCCAGTTTTTTTTATGGCTGAGGTGATTTCCAGTCACTGCAGTTATTTTTCCTTGTGGCAAAGAGCCAGTTTTTTTATGGCTGAGGTGATTTCCAATCACTGCAGTTATAGAGAGCTAGTTTACTAGTGTCACAACAATTATTTCCCTGTGGCAAAGAGTCAGTTTAATAAATAATAAGGCTTAGGTGAATGTATATTATTAAACAAGCATATTTAACAATAACAATATTTTTTTTTTTTTTTTAAATTTCTTCAATATTTACCATGGATGTACATTTGTATGCTAAGTTAATATTTGCTAACATTAAATCGTCATGATAACGTTGAAGGTATTTTGATCCACAGATAACTCCACTTTCATTTTCATTTTTTTCTGTTTCTGTTTCATTATTTTGAATAGTTTCCAATTCAATGTGTTTCATGTCTGAGCGTATTTGAGTCAATTCTGTATGAATTCGAGCAGCTCCTATACTACGGAATGATACAAGTTCCATGGGTCCTGTGGAAAGACCACCACGTCGTCCTCGAACTGGTGCTCCGGTCAGTTCAGAAAATACAACTTCATCTGCTCGTGAAGTGTGCATCGTAGCATTTGCGCGGTGATTGGTAACACACATATAAGAACCTTCATATTAACTAGCTAAAACTGGCTCATTATCTCTATTTAAATATGGTTCACCCGTATAGGGATTCATAAGGATTCCAGTACAAGTTTTTCGACCCCACTGTAGATGTTCAATAACATTTTCAAAAGTGAGAGTAAAAGCTGCATCCATGTAATTCAAATTATCAAAGGTATTGCAATATAAATCTGGAGCTTGTCTTTTAAGTGAATGAGGGTTAACTAAAACATCAATGGGTACATTTGATGAAAACATATCAACCTGACTCATTAATTTAATGTAAGGCATATCCTGTTCACTAACTAATCGCCCAATTACACCTTTTTGTGAAGTGGGTGTTTGTAACTTATCACCTAAAGATGGTATATATGATGACACTGTTATCAGAGAAAAACGCCAACTTTGTAGTACTGGTAAATCTACACTATCTATTTTAAAGTACCTAAATGTAATGTAATTAGGATGATGTTCTTTAAAAGCTAAAGAATATTGAGATTTCTTCAACCGTTGTTGCCGTTCAAGGGAAGGGTGGTGTGGATCATTTACTGTAACTCGGTAGTCATTTCGACTCCCTTTTCCATTCTTCGTCCCTGTGGATACTGGAACAGAATCGTCATATATAGGCTCTTTTAAATCCCCAATTTTACCATTCCAAATAAGAGCAAGAGTATTGGCATCTATGTGAACGAATTCTATTTCTCCATTTGTAAAATTAAGCAAACTATTATCTTCTTGACACTTGGGATTAACCCCTTTTAAAATTCCCAACTGAACACCACGTTGAAGTGGGGTATGCTGATCAAAATAGGTCTGACAAAAAGTTGGTAGTGCATTCTGTCCTGATCCATAATTATATCGAACAATTGATGTTTCATAAGAAACACCTGAAAATAACCCACGGTCTATACTATCTTGTTTTACTGTAATACTGTCTTCGGGATTGTGCCAGTTTACTACTGCCACCATAGGATTTTGACAAGGAATGGGTAAAAGTTTACTCATTCGAGATGTTGTGTATAATGTATGAATAACTGTCTTTTGATGAATTTCACCTACAGAATGAGTATTGACAGAAATACCAGCATAATGACGATACGATTGCAGACTGTTACTAATTCGAGGGGGATGGGCAGCATTAGGACGGCTAATCGCTCGAGCATTTGGCCCCATAATATTAGGTATTTTTTCCCGGTCATAACCAATATAGAGTAATTCAAAATCCTCTTTGAGATCACTATTTTCTTTTCTGAGAAAAATCTGAGGTTGCATTTGAGGTGGTAAATAAAAAAATGGATTAGCCTCCATTTGAAAAGTGTCTATTTCCTTAGACGTATAGAGTTGGCCATTGGGTAAAATTTTATAAGACATACGTGGCAGACTGGTGCATATCCACAGTTGATTTTTTTTGTATTCTAATAATTCTATGCAGGCGATATTTAATTTCAAAATATATTGAACAAATCGGTATAAATTGTCTACTCCAAATAAACAAACATATTCCCATTGAACTAGAGGCAAATGAGGAAAAAAATGTTGAGCTGCAGAACCATTCTTGATCGAATCTAATGGGAAATTAAACAGTTTATTATGAATAATTATATAGACATATTTAGATTCTAACTGATCAAGTTGTGAAGGATTTCCCACTTGTCTTAGTTGAGGGAGATATGTAAATAAGAATTTATCAGGTTGTGAATTACACATGCTGGTAGAGGCGATTATCACATCAGGTATCATTTCTAATATGATACCACATCGTTGAGGAGTATCAGGTGTATTGAGTAAATCAATGAAACCGACCTCACTTACCGTTATAGATTTAGGCTCTTTGGCTTTGGAATCTTTAGGCAATAATTTTTGTAATCCACATGCCACCAGACATATATTGGCATATGAATTAGATGAATAATTCCGACTAAACCGACCAATTTTATTCCATTCATTATTCCCGCTATTATTAAATGAATTACCACCATTATTTTCATTTAAAGTATTTATACTTGCAGAATTGCTTAATATTTTTGTTTGCGTAATACTCTCATCAATATGACCACACCGAATAGCAGTGGCTTTAACTTTCAAAGGATTAATTGCAATCATAGCTACTCGTGGCCCTGATAATTTTAATCTTATATCATTGTTCCCTTCATTCATATTATTATTATTATTATTATTATGATTGGATGTATAATTTTCCAAAATTTTAAGATTATTTTTGTTAGCATCGCTCCTTTTTAATCGATAATATTCCATTAAAACTGTTAAATTTTCTTGAGAAAGTGAATGGTTAAGATCTTTCAAAATTTTAACCACCTTGTTATGGAGTAGTGTAGCATTTACTTTGCGTATAGCTAGATTTAAAAAACAATTAATAAATATTTCACCAGTTGTAAAGATTGCCATATTTCCTAAATGATTAATATCCTGGTTTATATAGGAAGAGAGAAAAGGCCATTTTTTAATCTTAGATTCTTCATAAATAATAACTGCTTTTTCTTTCCTGCTAAAATGAGGACGTCGACGATCTGGCCATATTATCGACTTGATGGAACATACAGATTCACTCACAATGAAATTGCCCGGATAAACGTCAAAGGGGAAGTTTTCACATATAAGACATTTAAACGGGAAATGTGTATTTGGGGGGATTAGCCGATTACTTTGCCAGCACTTCCATTGTTCATAATCAATAGGTCTCTCAGGATCTTCTACCAACATTTGCCACATTTGACCACTTTTCATTACAGGCACTGCAAAATTATACTTGGCATAATCTGCTAGTCGCTTGTCATTATCCCATTCAGGAAGTTGTAGTCCTACCCCTAGTACCAATTTGCGATCTAGATAATATTTTATAAATTGGGATTCATCACTTTTGGATTTTAGTAGATATGGTTGATTACTCAGATGAAATGTTATGCCAGGGTAAATTTTAAATAACTTTTCAAAACTATCATTTTCGATTTGAAGCTTATTGTAGAGACTGTGTCTAAGAAATAATTCTAATTCAGCATCGGCTGAATCAATGATCGAACATTTAGGACAGGGTTTAAGGTTTCCACCAGGTAAAGCCCATTGTCGATGCCGATAATTGAAAATACCTCTTGTGTTAATCATTATTATATAATAATTATATGAAAATGAAATGTAATTTATATTTTAGTTAATAAAAAAAATATATATATTGTAAGTATCTTTTATCCCTGGAATTGAAATACATAGTAAATAGATTTTGTTGAGATTTTTATTACAACAAAAGTCTTAAAACGTAAATAAAATAAAAGTGTAACAGTTTAATTTTAATTTGGCCTATAAACAATTATGTATTTTTGTTTTTGTTTTTTAGTCGTTACAATTTGAAATATCAATGAGCCATCCTGCTATTATTTTACTAAGGATAGGTTTAATCAAAAATATAGTTAGTAAAATAATTATTCCCAAAATCCAATTATTTTCCCAAAGACTTACTAAAAATAGAATAAAAATAGTTATTATTAATATTTTTTCCATCTGATAATTTATGTATGAAGTTATTTTCTTTTCTTTTAATGATCTTATTTCTGTTTTAAAAGAAGGAATTTCAGTTTCTATTGCAGCATTTTGATGGTCACTTATAATTTCAGTCTCTAATGGATCTTCATTTTCTCTGGATGGTGATGAAGAATGTGTGAGATTTCTTTTTCTTGTTCGTATAGAATTTTCATGGATTAAATTGGGTGGTATACTTAGTGTGTCCAATGTCATTGTTTTCCTATTTTTTATAGTATAAAAAAAGTTATGTAGAACCTACGAGTGTGTGTACGGATGGTGTGAGTGGTAGGTAGGTAGAAAGGATATAATGAGGAAAGTAAAGTTTATTATTTAGGTAGAACCCAAACGAGTGTCTTGCTGCAGACAGGAGGGATGGTGTGGGTGGTGGGTAGGCAAAAGGGATATAATGAGGCAAGTAAAGTTTATTATTTAGGTAGAACCCAAACGAGTGTGTACTTGCTGCAGACAGGAGGGATGGTGTGGGTGGTGGGTAGGCAAAAGGGATACGATGAGGAAAGTTAAAGTTTATTATTTGATGCTTAATGCAAATATTCTTTCTCATCTTCTAAGTTATCATCATTGAGTGAGGGCTAGGGAAGGTGCCAAAATCTTTCTCCATATATCTCTAACAAAACTACCAATTCTGCCTCACCTTCATCCCC
>NC_091186.1:42871365-42888147 GCF_040958095.1 Procambarus clarkii | reverse complement strand
CTTTGAATCATAAACTAACGGAAATTCTTCCAAATCCCTATTTTTTTTATTTCCAATATTTTGGGGATTGTATAAATGTAACAAATGGGTATTGACATTTTGATGTTTCTGTGCCTCATGTAATTTTAAAATATCACACTTTGATAAACTGATCATTGTCTTATTTGATCTTATTATTTTTATATTTGAAATATGAAAGTGTTACCACCTCCTCCAGCCTTTGGGTCATCTAATCTCACCACCTCACAGTCGATATTAGGGAATCCAAAGAAGTTTTTAAAAATTACAAAACATGATGAAAATATAACTAAAATATTTGAAAAACTTTTCCAAGATAATGAATTGAAAATAAAGGAGGGTATTGAACATTTATCTACAACTATGATTCAAACTTCGTTGGAACACGTCCGTATTATTAGTCCACCTAGTACAGTGCAATGGGATATAGAGAGTGTGAGATGTGCTATGAATAAAAACAATTGTCCTACACATGAGAGAGAGAATGGAGAAAAAAAAGAGGGATTACAGTTAACTCCACGAGAAGCTCAAATGGTATTATCAGATATATCATCATGTAATGCTAATGATAATGATAATATATTTTATCAATTATTTTTAAAAAGTCTTACCTCTCCAGATTTACCATCGCGAAGAATAGTCACTAGACTAAATATTTAATTATACAAAAAATGTGTATGTATTATGATATTTTATTTTTCGTTATTCTTACTATTCTTAGTATTATTATTTGGTTTTATTTATTTATATATTTTTCACCAAATCAGATTGAAGTAAGTAAAAATCTGATACTAAACAATAAAAGAAAGACAATAGAAAAAGAATCTTTACCACTCATACCATACTCTATGGCTGTATATAAACATAATAATAAAAATACTAAAAATGAACGTGAAAATGTTTTTGTTCATATTATGCCTCAAAATTATCATTTTTTCGTAGAACAAGGCCAACTCATCTACCATCCTACTTCCCCCCAAAAGAATAATATATGTTGTACATTATCAGAATTTCCTGAAATAGCATATGTTTTTTCTGTGGAAGATGTCAACTACTTCTTTAACTATTCCCCAAAAAAACCAAAATGTGTCGCCGACCTCTTGAGTATTTAAAAAGTAACATATATACACTAATGACATATCGTTTTACAGACACACCATTTAAAAAATCCACTAAAACTTCTCCATCATCTCGCACTCACAGGACGTATAAAATTAATAAAAAATGATAACTAAAGGAGAAAAATATTTATTTACTTTATTTACAAGATCCCCAAAGAAATCGACATTATCTTAAACGAAAACGAAAACGAAAAAGAAAAAAACGTAATAAGGATAAAAAAAGATCATCATTACAAATGTACAGTAAATTCCATGAATTATCTAACATCAATAATTGTTATGTTGATAATAAAAACTTGGTAGAAGCTGAAGTATATATTTTATGGAATTATGATCACATCACTATAAAAAATGAGGACCAGGAAGACTGTTATCTCCAACAGCAAAATCTTCCAGAAGCTTAGCCATATATTCCAAATATGTCCGCTTTACTTGTCCAATTTGTTTAAATGAAAATAGCGATAAAGATCTTATAATATTACATTGTGGGCATGGTATATGTATTTCTTGTTACCAGATGGATAACTTTGACAAGTTATTTTGTGCCATATGTCGATGTAATAATCCACAAGTTTTAAAGGGTATTGGTTCCTCTCAATAATTGTTTAAATATTTCCAAGTGGCTGTATACTGAAAAAGTTGGTATAGATATAGCTTTTACGAAATTGGGAAAGTTGTTGATTAAAAATTTTCCTCCTTTAATATGATTTTTTAAAATACATACTACACTAATACTATTATCTTCGACTGATATAATAACATATGTTTTTCCAATTGATTTAATAAATAGTATAGCTACTAATAAAATTTCTCCAATTTCCTGAGAAACATTTATTTTTAAAATACCGTTACTGGTGATACTCAACATATTTGTATCACTTTTATTTAAATAGATTACAGATATTGTTTGTAATGAGGATAAATTTGGTTGTGTTACCGCATTCTGTTGAAATTTTAATCTACCCTCAGGTGCTACAGGGGGGGATGAGAATAAGAGAAAACATTCTTCTTCCAGATTGGGAACTTTTTTCCATAAATGAGGTATAATCTGAGTGTTTAGTACATTCATGAAGTTTGAATTCTTTATTAGTATTTCCTCGCTCGCAAATTTCATTAGTAATTGACGCATCCAATAAGAACTTGGCATCTTTAATGTAGACATTAATTGTGGCTGTTGAAAAACACTTGGGACAATATTTATACTCGATGGGAATATTAAGAATCCAACAGAAAAATCCTGAACATTGTAAACAATAGTAAATTTTTGTATTAGATATATCCAACATTATATTTTTTAAATAATACAAAAAATAATTACAATGAATAGTAATAACGGCTTACAACATGAAAATAACATACTTTTAGAATTAGATAATTTAATAATTGAACAATATATTGATGAAATTGATAAAATTTATAAAAATTATGAAAATTTTTGTTCAATATCTCGATTATATTCGTTATGTTCTAAAATTATGAATATATTTAATATAGCCTCTATATTTTTATCTATTTTATTACCATCACAAAATTATAGTTTAATTTTTAGTTTAGTCGGTATATCATTAAATAGCATGTTTAGTATTGATTTGCGTAAAGAAAAACTTCAACAAATTGTATCTGTATATTATCTCTATATTATTCCTGATTTAGAAAAGTTTATTTATGATAATATAAGCAAAGATATACGACAAATTCGGAATTTTCAACATGAGATAACTGCAGGGAACATTAATAACAAAATTAGTAATATTAACAATAATAATAATAATAATAATAATAATAATAATAATAATAATCCTAGTCTTTCTTGTTTAGATAAAATTGCTCAAATGAAAGAAATTATAACAAATAATTATACAAAATATATGGGTGAAATGTTTTCTGTGCCTGTAAGCTTAACTTATGTAAATTATACAAGTATTATATTGTGCTTCAGCACATATATATTCCTATTCATTACTATTCCTCTAATACACATATACTTACCCCCTCTAATATAAAATTTTTGGTAAATATATAAAAAAATGGATGAACATGTTATTGATCAAATATTTAGTAAATACCTAAACCAAAGTGATTTGGAATGTATAAAACAGGAATTCAATCGTCCTATTTTTAATCCACGTACGCAACGAGAAATTATAACATATGTCGAAAATGAAGATGAAGAAACCAATAAACAACAATCTTCTCCTCCTATATCCACACTACAAAGGCGCAAAAAACGTTTATTACTTAACCCATCTAGTTTGAAGAATTACAAGTGTACGTTTGAAAAATTTGGCCGTTTTAAGCTTCAGCAAGTCGGTCGGGAGGCACCGGTTACACCAGATTTGATAAATATATATAATGTATATTTAAACCGGGATGCCAATTTAAAATATATGACGCGTCTAACCAACGTTCGAACACTAAACAAGTACATCGTAGGTCCCATTCTTGGACAAGAAATGCGTCTTCCTCGTACATCTGTTAATTTACGCCGTAACAATAAGCCTATTTTAGATAGCCGTTTGATCGCTCAGACGGTTGCTAGAATATGGAATTTTTCTCAGTCTGAACATGCTTACAAAATTTTACTTATATACCATACAGGTCTTCGAGCCAAAGAAGCCAACAATGTAACTTATCGTAATGTTGTAGATGCATATTACCCAGCCACTCAGACTGTTGTTTTGCCAGTAGTATACAGTAAACACGGTAAGGATCGCAACATTCCCTTATTAAAAGGAGGGGCTTCCACTTTTTTTATTCAATACCTCATTCCCTATGCAAATAAGAAGATGTTACGATTAACTCTACTGAAATATCCTGGGACAAATATAGCTGATCATTTGGATAAACCTATTTTTGATTCTAGTTACCAGAGTACACATAAAGTTTTTAAAAGTTATCTTTGGAAAGTTGCTAAAGAAAGAAATCAGAAATTATCTCCTAATGAAGAATATAGTGTTCAAGAAGATTTAAAAGGGGCAGGTCTCCATTCACTCCGAGCTGATTTTGCTACACGTACTTTTAACAGTCTTTCAAGACAATTAGGTAAGAATCATATTTTACCTTTTAAAATTATTAGTGAAATTTTAGGACATTCAAACGTTAAGGAATTTTTAAAAAGTTATATTAATCAAGGTGAAATAATAATGGAAGGTGGAAATGAAGAAGATGAAGAATTTAGTGGTGAGGATGGCGTTGGTGAAGTTAACCAATTGCTTACAAATGATGAAAGTATTCACTGGGGTAGCAATGCACGAATGGCCCTACGACACCGTTATCGTCATATGAATGTAAATACAATCTCTAATTTGGAAGATCACACTTACCCATTGGCATCTAAAGAAGCTTCACCAACCATAAATAATAATTCTCTATCAATATCTAATAATAATAATAATAATAATATACTTACTAATACAATTACAAATAACCCTATTGATAATATTGGTACAACTATTACTATCGATACTGCTACGACTAATGCTGCAGTTAATAATATTAAGAATAATATTATTAATAATAGTAATAATGATGATAATAATAATAATAATAATCGAATCGTTTATATATAAATAAAAAAAATATGTAAATAAATAATTAAATATATATTATACTATATATAACATGCAATCTTCTAACATTTATAATATATATATATAAAAAATGGACAATAATTGTTTATTGTTAGCTTTCAACTACATTCAAAAAACATCTTATGAACCAAATGATAGTTACTATAATCCCCGTCTTTATAAAAATCATATTCTTTATGAAGCTTCTGTTTTAGTAGTAAATATGTCTAATGGTTTTTGTAATGTAGATAAATCAGCTTTTCATTTCCCTCTTAAAAATATTTATACATCTCTACATTTAAAGGCAGATGAAGATGAAATGATTAGTGATGATGACGATGATGATTTGAATAAGTGCCTAGAATTGTTAGTAACCAAGTTTAATGTAAAATATGCTTGGGTTTATGGAATTAATCAAATCCTTTTTAAATTACCGGTATTGCAGTATCTTACTGTCTTTAATATAAGGAGTTCAACTATCTATAAATTTGGAGAAGAAATTAAATTAGATGAGTATTCCATACCAAAACCTATACAAGTTTATAATAAACGTAATAATTTTCCACCACCTTCACATAGTATAACTAATCTTTGTCAAATGCTCTCCAAAAATCTAATTAGAGGATATCAAGATTCTTTGAAGACTATTAATTTTTATGCAGATAGTAAAAAGAACCCAGATTGTAGACATTTACATTGTTCTTTACATTTCAAAGCCACCAAGAGCAATTCAACGTGTGCATGTTTATTAAATGAAATAAATCGCCTCATTCTCATGTTTTTATCCGCCAGTCAAGATCTATATTTAACCGAATACAAAGAATATCTTAAATGCAATCCAAATCACAATGAACGATTCTGTCAATTCATGGCTGGACGTGAAGTTGAATTCAAACTACAAACGCTACTACTCAGTATGATTTATCCCGAAAAATTTCATTGGGACTGTTATAGAAATGAAAATGGGATTTATGTGTCAGTAAAACTAATAGATTATCCAAGGAAAAATATAGATAAATATAAATTAATTAAATGGCAAACTAGTCAATTTTCTAAGCTTATTATGACGGAAAAATCAATCAACCATCGAGATTCTAATTTCATTCAAAATATTATGATATTTTTGGGGTTTGATGAAATATATAATGTACATTTATTACCTTAGTAAATAAAAATGGAATCTATTATTAATAGTAATTTATATTTACCTACATCATCTGATGATTACTCAAGAATACTATCTTCAGATTCAATATCGTCATTACCTTTATTTTCACAAATTTCTTTACAACCCGAACCCGAACCCATACTTGAACCTGAACCCATACTTGAACCTGAACCCATACTTGAACTTGAACCCGAACCCATACTTGAACCTGAACCCATACTTGAACTTGAACCAAGACCTAAACCTAAAATGGAACCAGAATCAAAACTAGAACAAAAACAACCAGAACTATCAGATTTGCCATCTCCTAGACCACATTTCCCCCCAAAAGATAGAGGTAGTTTATATAGTCATGTATTTGATTATAAAGTGAAAAAGAATAATAAAGAATTACGACGATATCTATTGAAAATATACATTCAACAAAAATGTTCTCCTAAAAACAATGATGATGAAATGTCTAAATTTATTTATGAATTTGGTAATCAAAATCTAGAGGATATGGACGATGAAGAATTGAAAAATATTATAAATATGATAACTTTGGTACAAAACATATTATCAGATCACTCTTATGTTAAAGACTTCTTTCAATTATTTAAAAATGTTTCTGAACAAATTAAAGACATTGCTCTCCAGAAATATCCTCAGTATTTATCGTCAATAAACCTAATTTTTAAGCAGATTATAATTAGTTTACAACGCATTGAAAATAACAAGAATGAACATGTTGACAAATTATTAATGCTTCTTTCATTAGACATGAAAGATATGAAACACTATCAACCAACTTCTTCTAGTACAATAATAATACATGCCTTGGTTCAAACTGGAATAAGTTTAATTATGTGTGGTATAATAGAATTTATTAATAATCGGGGTAAGGTTCAGGCAGAATACGATGCAAATCAATTCTTTAATTTAAAAGAACATGATGAAGAATTAATGGAAAATGTTGAAGACAATGATGATAATCCAATAAGAAAAAGATTCAAACCTTCTTCATAAAAAAAAATATTTAAACATCATATGTGTTCAAACATCAGGTACCTTAGAAAAATCTTACAATACATTATGCCTACTATACAGTCCATCTTGGATACATCAGTGACAATGAAACAGAAGTGAAGTGCATGTTGTATGATTATATAAAAGGAGTTGAATATCATCTGAGCCTTCAGTTTATTAGCAGTCAGGATGCCCTCCGCATCCTCTCCTTAAAGACAAACTGACATAATGGGAAATTACTTGGAAAAAGCTGAAACGAACCCCAAATCTAGAACTCCAAGTCCCTTTTTAGAAGAGGAAACAATGGATGGTAGGTAATAATACGAATATATAGATCTTTATATACATTTTTTACAATATACCTTTATTTTTCTTATTTTAATATATGTTTATTTTTTTTTTTTTTTTTTTTTTTTTTTAGAACAATCTACACAGCAGTTAATGTTGCCCCCCCTCCCGCCTGAAATGGTTATAATAGAGGAAGATGATGAACAAGAGACGAATGATTTTGGGATATTGGAAATGGAACTCTGTATTATTAAAGAGAAGAATGTCGAAGGTGAAGAGAAGACTCACATAGTGTTCCAGATGCCAGCTAAAGTACCAGATTTATTATTAACGGGAGCGGATCCAAAGAATAATGTGTCTCATCAAGCAAGTACCTACAATATTCTCATGGCAGATGTGTCAGGATCCATGTTCATTTACTGGAATGGTGTAATGACAGGGTGGAACGAATATGTGGCACCTCATTTGGTAGGGAGAACGAATCTGTTCGTGTTTGGCAGTAAAGTTGAATTAAAACGATCAGAAACAAACCTAATAAATAGTGATTTTGCTAATGGTCAAACAGATTTGACTGGTGCCCTACAAACTATTGTACATGAGGTTTACCAATGTAAGGAAAGGTATATCAAAGTGTTTCTTATTACTGACGGCCATCATAATACAACATTGATTCAGCCAAGTCATGTTATTGACAAAATGAATGAGGTTGAGAATAAGATTTGTGAGGTTTTTGTGTTAGGTGTGGGATGTGACTTTCCCGTTCAGTATAGTCTGGATATAAGGTCGCGTTTGCACAATGGTAGTACCAATATGCCTTCACTTTTCTGGGCGAAAACGTCAGATGAATTAGAGGAAGAGATGAAGAAAATTGGTGGATACATATCTGATGGAACTTCACCGATCCTGAAGTTGTCAGTGAAAGGTTTCTTACTGCCAGGGGGTATAGCCAAGGACAAATTCTACCTGAATGAGTGGGTATATTTTCCCTGTGAACAAGAACAAGTGAAACAACTTAGATTAATATATGGTAATAATGGATGTCACATTTCACCCCAGTTTCGTCGTATATCATTATTTGAGTTGAATGAAGTATTTCGACAATGGAATTCGGTTATTATTCAAATTAATAATAAGAAAGAACCAGTTCCTTCAGATGTATTACCTTTAATGGAAAGAATTTTGAAATCAATTCAAGCTAGTGAGGAACTCAGTAGTAGATCTATTCGAGATCGGTTAGAACAAAAAGAATTTAAAAAATATGAATTAGAGTTAAGATCCTTGCTTAATAAAATAAGAGTAATATTAACCACTGAAAAATTCCAAAATGAAAAAGATCTGGCTGAAACTATTCTGAGTACAACAGTAAGAGGTGGAAAATATGAAACTAAATGTCTTCAGATGAAAGGTCATTCAGATGAAGATTATAGAAATGATTGTAAAATGTTCATGGAGATTTATGAAGAACAAAAAAAGTTGATAATGCGCATTAAAAATGATCCAGATGATTATTGTCAAGTAACAATGAACTCCACTATATCTGACTTGCAAGATCGAGATTTCCCCACGATGTTGAATAGTAATAATAAATATGAGTTTTTAAACTGTTTACGATCTCTGGCATTCCCGTATATACTCCACATAGTAACTCTGTAACAATCAATCCATGGTCATATAGTGTTAGAAGTATACTGAAATGGCCATATACTATCATGAGCCAGGTTGCCATAGAAAAGAGCAAAGTAGTGGAGTTGGTATCTGATAATAACTTTAATGCCATAATCCCGATCTTTTCTCAAGATGCTTCCCAAATTATGGCCCCATTAATGGGTACAAGACTCTATGCGATGTGTGCGACTTATGCAATCACAAAAAATCCATACATTATTGATTTTGACATTCACATGGCAGCTTTAGGAGTGACCTGGATGAGGATTCTGTTTGAAAACCCAACTCAGCCTAGGCCTGAGTTTGTGCGATTGCGTATTGCACACATAGAAGCAACAGCAACATCGGGGTATCTCCACCGACCAAGTTTTAAGAAATATTGGCAAGTGCTTATCAATGACACGGCCCAAGCACTCATGACAGAGAGTTTTGAAAGAAATTTGGGGGAAAAACCCATAAAATGTGAGTCACTAATTAAACCTATGTTTATACTTTACTTACATCAACGAAGTGATGAGACTCCTCTAGAGGATAAAGTTGTTATCAAAGTTGTGAGGATGATTCTCTTAGAATACATTGGTCGTTGCCTTTCTAAATATAAGAAACAGGAAAAGAATTCCACACCCTTCACTGATTTCTTTGCCAAAACACTTGTTGATGAAAAGCTTAAAGAAGAATGGGTGAAGAACTACATTGCGACCTCCGAAAACCTAACCCTTAAGGATTTTTATACCTTAGAAGAGGTTGAGAAGACAGCCAGAAAACATTTTAAAGACGAGGACATGCAAAATATTAAGGAAAAGTTAATTGAACAGATCCCCATAGCTGTGGATATGAAAAAGGTAGAGAAGCTACGGGATGTTTTTCTGGCTGGAGATATATCTTGGTTTTCATTGCGAATTTTTGCTAAAGAAGTTGGTCTAAAGGAAGACGTTATTGACAATATGTTTAATGAACACAACGTGTTTATTTATACTGCACATGCCCTACAGTATAGAGACTCTCGTGAACGGCTAACTTCAAATGTTAGTGATAACGTCCAAGCTTTAGTGACTCAGCGGGTTCACCAGGAGAATTGTCTCAATATTTACAAGGAGTTTGAAAATATAATTGTTCAACATAAAAAGGATTTGTGGTTGCAGGAATATTTATCAACACACAGAGAAATTGTGCGCCCCATGACAAGGTCACAAATCCTAATAGAGGCTTCTGGACGAGGAGTTCAGGTAACAAATGATACTTTTGAAGAAGTGTATAAGAAATACCGACCAAATGTAGGGCTGTTGGGTAATGCTTGTCAATGTCAAAATTGTCCTTTTTACCTGATACCCAGTAAAAGGTATAATCAACACTTACATTTAGCACGTCATTATTCTTCAAATTATCCTCATCATTTGCACTCGGCAGCCTATTTTTGCAGGCATGAAGACATAGCAGATGCTATATTCTACCAAGAGTCTATTAGTAAGTCTCAATTAGATAATGCTTTCATTGAGGACCTTACATTTTTACTAAATATATATCAAGAAATGGCCCCCTACTGATGATTAATTATTTAATAATTCATCCAGGGCCACCCGATGTGGGTGGGCCAACTCAATTGTTATTATTGCTGTGACCACCTCTGTTGATTTTCCCCTACCTAAGCTTTATTAATTAAACTTGGCTCGTAGTAGTATCTATCATTCATGCCCTATTGTACTCACTACACAATTTTATGATATTAAATTGGGTGGTACTGTTTTTTTTATAATATAATTATTGTATTTATGTATGTAGTTAGAAAAATATATTTATTGGAATGGTTGATTTCCTTTATTTTCCCAGATTCTGCTATTGAGTTCAATAGGTTCTTCTCTTCCATTGATTCATCCCTTGCTAATGATATTCCATCTTCCTAAAGCCTATTAGATCAGCCCAAGTCACTTGAACTCCAAACCTTTCCAGATATTCTAAAAAAAGCGAGAGTAACGCCTGTTCCCCTTAACATTGACAAAACTTTCCCATTAGTTTTAAGCTGTAGTCATTAATGTTTTTCCTGCCCGAAACGCTTTGCGTAATAGTGACTTTAGGCATTGTATGTACTAGCTCTATCTAAAGCCAACAAACTTTGTAAATCTCTTTATGTGTACCTTACCTCCTTATCTATCCATATCTCAACTATGGTATTTGTGCTTGGGGCTCTACTACCCAAAATCACTTACGTCCTCTAATTACTCAAGCTGCTATTAGGACAATATCCAATTCTGGCCCCAGACATCACTCGGTACCCCTACTCAAATCCCTGAATATGTTAGACATTAAGTCACTGCACATTCTCTGTTTTTTCAACAATGTTCCCCCAAATAAAAATTATTATTATTATTATTATTATTATTATTATTATTATTATTATTATTATTATTATTAACACTTTAATAATAGTGGATATTCTATTTTCTAGTTCACTCTCTTGTTGGTTGGTGGTATCTTCTGTGTTAACATCTTACGCTCGTTCTTGAGGTACTAGTTCACTCTCTTGTTGGTTGGTGAAAAATTCATTCTTCTGTGTTAACATCTTATTCTCGTTCTTGAGGTAAATCAACTCTTTCTTTTTCTTCCTCCCTTATATATTCTATTTTCTAGTTCACTCTCTTGTTGGTTGGTGGAAACTTCTGGTAGATAACAAAATTCTTCTGTGTTAACATCTTATTCTCATTCTTGAGGTAAGTCAACTCTTTCTTTTTCTTCTTCAAGTGTGTTTCCATTCTTTTCAATTTTTTAATCAACTCAGCTTGTCTCTGCCTAGGGTTAATCTGAGAAAGCATCTTCGTACAACTTTTTCTTTGAAGGGCAGCAAAGCGTGTGTGGTGGGCTGGCTGGATGGCCGTCCGTTAGTGGATGTAGTGAGAGTGGCCACAGATATTTATATATGTGGCTCAGCTAACACAGTGCTTCCGGCAACCAGCTATTAGTCAGAACCGGGATTTTTATGTGGTACTTATTACTATCTAGCTTATCTAGGCAATTCACAAACACAACGAAAACAACATATGTCCCATACAGTCCTGCCCTTTCGATAACCTACACTGAATACACTGAATAATAATTACCAAGGCAAAATTTAAACAAATAAAAACATGCACACTTTTATTTAATGAAAATAACAGTGGAATTAATATGGAATGAAACATGTCAACCCTTTGTGACCATTGAAAAAAAAAAATCCTTATTCTTGCATCTTTCATATTGTTAAGCTAAACAATGTCCCAGGTTCTTTCCTAAATCATGCATTTGAAAATAATTTAGTTTTATTATCTTCTTAGCATGAAATGTTTTAGGATTGTTGTTATGGTAGTTTACATATATTATGTGTTTCTTCATACCCTAAAAAGTTAAGAATATTTGCTATGATATATGAATCTTGATGATTCACCCTTGTTTGCTTCATTACGTGTTTGTTAAAATTCCTAACCTCCCATTGAATCCAGTTATATTTATTTTTAACAAGAGAGTTTAGAATTGTTACGCCTACATCCATTCCATTTATGTTTCTCCTACATTGCCAATGTATTTTCTCGGGCCAAACCATACTGAGCAACAGCGCTTGCAGTTTGTATTCGACTTCACGTTCAGCCATATATTGGCACATTCGTTCCTTATCCCTATGATTACTATTAATGTAATCTTTATATTCTGTCGTATATAGCTCTTGACTAGCCGATATGAACATAAGAGTAAGGTGGTTTATTTCATTCAACAGACAAGCACAAGTTGAACTACTCTCACCTTCTAAATGAAAATTACACTGTAGATCATTATTGCTGTTTTTATTTGTGGTATAGAAGGTAATACTCTTTGTGGAATCCTGGTATCCATTAATCAAATTTTGGGCGAGTAAATGACAAAGATTTGTAATACTATGTAAAACTGGTGGATATGTATAAATATTACCCCGACGGTATAATACATTTCGATATTCATTAAAAGATTTATTTATTGTTATTTTGTCTCTAAATGTGTGGCTGTTCTTATTTCGGATATCGAAGACTGCCAGATTTTGTAAAACAGGTAATTGGAATAAGATTTGATTATTTCCATAGACCCAGACATATTTTATATCATATTCTGACACCAGAGTTTCTAGACATTCGCTTAAGTTATTTAATTCTTCTTGATTTTGGTTTAATTCTTCATCTGTTATTTCATCTTTGTTCGTTTTTGTATTTATATCTAGATACCTATTAATGCATTTGAAGGGGAAATGAAAGACCGATTTATCTACATAACAATAACCATTAGCCATATTTACTACTGAAGCAGAGGCTTCGTATAGGATATATCGTTTATGGACATATCCATTCGATTCAGAAAAAGTTTGTATATAATTAAAAGCTAATAAAAAACAATTTTCCATTATTATTAAACCTCTATTTTTTTAAAGAAACAAATGTATATAAGTATAGTTTAATATTATCAGATGATATAGTTTTGTTTATTGTTCATAGCTTTATTTATAATAACAATACCTGCTGGTCTAATTGTAAAACTTATTTTTCAAAAATTATAAGTATAACCGTTAATCAATGCTTTTGGGGGTTCAAACCAGCATATGTTTGATATTCTGTTTAAATAATTTTTTTTTATGAATTTATTATAACTAAAAAACAATAGGAAAAAAAGAAAAAAGTAGCAATGGGGTTAATAAGAATTTTAGTTGCTATAATCCTAATTTTAGTCGTTATAATAATTATTTATTTACGCGGAAAACGTATCAATGTCAGTAAGGCTATCAGACATGATCCGATTCATGAAACAACATTACAATCCACCATCAGTCCAACAATAACAAAATTATCTGAAACATTACAAACCACCATCAGTCCAACAACAACAACAACAACAACAACAACGTCCTCTGAAGTACTTCAAGAAACAACATTACCATCCACCATCGGTTCAACAACAGCAACAACAACAACAACAGAGTCATCTGAAGAATCTAATATAATCATCTCAAAGTTGGAATCATTATTCTCCCCGTTTATCAGAGATATAAATACCTATAAAGGTCTCGTAATTATTCCTAAACCACCAATTTCGTATAATCCTAAGAATAGAATCGAAAGTGAGAATACAATCATTAAGCCTTTTAATAGCTTCCTTTTAAATTACAATAAAATCCACAGATATTTAGATAATAATATTGTCTCAAATAACACAAATTATGTATGGGATTACGACAAGGGATATTATACCAAAAATCCAATTATTTTAATATTTCCTTGGAATATTAATGATTTGAAACCTAATGTTTATACAGATCAAAGTGAAATACAAGATGTTAAATTACAAAACCATATAAATGCAGTACGGACCAAATCACATAATAAAAGAAAAAAATTCGACATGGACAAATTGTGGATATCATGTACGCATGCGGCAAGTCAAGATATATTTATTCAGGGATTCTCTAAGTATGATTTTCCAATTAAAGAAAATTCATTACCACCATTTGTGGTAATGAAACTTGAACTTCAAGATGGTAATAATGAGGTGGAATGTAAAATGGTGGCTAAGAACATTAATTCCTCAGAAACCTTTGCTAGCATTAAATTTAATATCAATGTGGAAATCTCGGAAGAAGAACAAGAAACAGGAGGAAAATCAGGACTCCTCCCTGATATAGTTTCCGATTACGAGTCCAGAAACGTAATATTCGAGAGAATGTAAAATTATGGTATCCTGTATTCAATGCAAGAAATAATTATTTTGAATGCTGAAAAATCAACATTGAATGTCCTATTGAAAATAATGTGCGTTTCATTTCATTTCAATAAGATAGAATTAACATTGGACTTCAAAATAGGTATTTTTTTCTCACCCCATAAAAAATGAGTGAAATTGTTAAAACAATCTTGAGTATGGTACATTTCCCTGAGGATGGGACCTCAGGTTTAAGAGAACGTATAAATATAAAAACTTATTTAAACAATGTTTCTGCTAAAGATGATGATGAAACAAGAACAATCATATTACTAAATAAATTGTTTCATTTATTTGATCTATCTGATCGATACATAAAATTAATAACTAAAACATATCCTCTTATTAAAAGTCAATATCAACAAAAGGAAACCATAGCTTTATTAAATAAACAATATGATGAGTGTAATATGGAAAAAAAATTCCTAGAGACTGTGATAGCAGAAAAACAACGCGAAATACTTGATTTAAATAAACAAGTTGACAAGTTTACAACTGAAATAGAAAAACAAAAAAATATAATAAACAATTTAGAAATTGAAAACAATAAATATGAAGAAGAATTGAAAACCCAAATATTTAATTTAGATAAATTAAATGAATGTGAAGATAAAATTGAGGAAAAAGACAAACAAATAAAGGAATTAGATAATAGAAATATAGAAAAAGATAAACAACTAACTGAAAAAGACAAACAAATAACAGAATTAGATTATCAAATTAAACAGTTAAATATTCTAATTAATTCAAATAATACTGAAATAAAATCTAAAAACGTTGAACTCAATAAAAACCTACAACTATGTACCACACAATTATCTGAACAAAAACAAAAAATAAATAGAATAAATGAAGAATTAACTCAAAGTTATAGACATATTAATGAAAAACATCAACTAGAAGAAACTTACAAAAATGAACTTGAGAAATGTAACTACGAAAAACATGAACTAGAAAAAACCTATATGAAACAACTTGAGGAACAAAAACAAGCCCATCAACGGCAATATAAGGAGTTATTATCACTCAAACAAAAGAACTTGAGAAACATCAACAAGCAGAAGAAACTTATAAACAACTTCAGGACCAAATGCTAATAAATATAATGAATTATTGGCGAATATAAACACAATAAATAATTCTAATAATACATTATTTATTAATTTTTAAAAAAATCTATATTATCAAATGATGATATAACTGAATGTTTTTCAAATATATTGTTTATAAATAATAGTTATTCAAGTGAAAAAAATAAACTAATTGAAGAAACAATAATAAAGATTATTGATCATTTTAATACAGAAACACAAGAATTATATTCAACAAGAACATATAAATAGAATGGCTAAGTTAAATGACATTATTAACAATAGTAATTATACTAATAATGATCTACAACCGGAAAATATAGCAAATATATATTTACTAACGAGGAAGAAAGAGGGTTATTTAATCATATACTAAATAGTTTCAAAACTAATATTACTGATGAAATAGTAGAAAAACACAAAAAAGAATTAATGCCTTATGTTGATTTAAATGTTGTTTTAAAGCGTCAGTTACAAGAACCAAATTATTTGGCTAAAATGTTAGTAGATGAACTTACATCTATGGATTTAGTTAAACAAAAGATAATAGAACAACTTGCGGATTTATACAAATATACAAAAGAATCAAATTATGAAGTTATAAAGGTATATACTTTTATTACAATTATATATACAATTTATCAGAACGAACTTAAAAAAGATTTTAGCATACGAAATATAAAACACTTTTATGTAATTATCTTGCAAGTGATTCACAAATCATATGGTGATACTTCAAAAATATTAGCCATTCAACAAATGCAGGAATCAGAAAATTCGATATTAAAACAAACAAATAAAGAAATGAATTCTAAAATGTTAGTCATGGCTTCTGAATTAAAAGAATCGAAAATACATTTGTCGATGATTAATACAATTGACGTTTCTTCTGACTATGATGAAACTCTAGTAGAAAAGTTCACTTCTATTATCAGAACTATTATTAATGAACTCGATGCTTACCTATCAGAGAAGTGCCGAAAAAAATATTTGTTATTAGCATTCGATCAGATTAAAGTAAAAGAAATATTTTGTAGGAATAGTGTTGCCAAAAATGAAATGAAACAATTATTCTATTCTCTTTCGAATCATATTTCTAAATTTTATTC
>NC_091186.1:42849371-42870865 GCF_040958095.1 Procambarus clarkii | reverse complement strand
AAAATGAATATATTTACGTAATATCAAACTACATGAAAAACGTGAAAAAGTCACTATTTTACCATATTTGAGGATTTTACCTTCAAATAATAGAGCGAGGTATCGTATGATTTAGATCCAAGAAAAGACATATGACAATGTTGTTTCCAATACAAATGATAAAAATCAATGTGTTTTCATTTGAATTAACTAAAATGTTCCTGATTTTCCGTTTATATTATCGATGGAAGATGTACACGTAAAACCGCTCTATTCCGGCTGAAACGTCGATATATGCAATAAAAACAGAACTTCTTCCCTTTTCAATATTTTACTCAGTATTTTAACAAGAAACAAATAGTTGATTGAAAATGAAGTATTTAAGGTTGTTATCTAAGGTTGTTATCTATCTAATGTGTTTGCATCATTTTTATCGTATATATAATGAATTAATTCCAATAAACTGAAAATTCACAAAAACGTGGAAAAACGGCAAAATATTACCTAATTCGATGATATTTTGTTTAAATCACGTTAGGGAAAAGGGGATGATAAACGTCAAAATATTGCTAAATTCGATGATTTTTCGTACGAAACAAAATGAAAGAAAACTTGCTTGAAAAGCAATATTAAGCGAAATTCTGAGAATTAAAGGCCAAATCACATATCGTGATACTACATGAAATAGAATCGAAATATTGGTAAAAATGAATATATTTACGTAATATCAAACTACATGAAAAACGTGAAAAAAGTCACTATTTTTCCATATTTGAGGATTTTAACTTCAAATCATAGAGCGAGGTATCTCATTATTTAGATCCAAGAAAAGACATATGACAATGTTGTTTCCAATACAAATGATAAAAATCAATGTGTTTTCATTAGAATGTTCCTGATTTTCCGTTTATATTACCGAAGGAAGATGCACACGTAAAAGCGCTCTAATCCGGCTGAAACGTCGATATATGCAATAAAAACAGAACTTCTTTCCTTTTTAAATATCTTACTCAGTATTTTAACGAGAAACAAATAGATGATTGAAAATGTAGTATTTAAGGTTATTATCTAATCAATTATATGTTTTTATTTTTTTTATCGTATATTCATGAATTAATACCAATAAACTGAAAATTCACAAGCACGTGGAAAAACGGCAAAATATTGTCTAATTCGATGATATTTTCTTTAAATCACAAAAAGGAAAAGGGAATTATAAACGTTAAAATATTGCAAAAATTCGACGCTTTTTCGTACGAAACAAAATGAAAGAAAACTTGCTTGCTTGAAGTGCAATATTATGCGAAATTCTGAGAATTAAAGGCCAAATCACATATCGTGATACTACATGAAATCGAATCGAAATATTGGTAAAGAGGAATATATTTACGTTATATCAAACTACATGAAAAACGTGAAAAAGTCACTATTTTACCATATTTGAGGATTTTACCTTCAAATCATAGAGCGAGGTATCGTATGATTTAGATCAAAGAAAAGACATATGACAATGTTGTTTCCAATACAAATGATAAAAATCAATGTGTTTTTATTAGAATTAACTAAAATGTTCCTGATTTTCCGTTTATATTACCGATGGAAGATGTACACGTAAAACCGCTCTTTCCGGCTGAAACGTCGATATATGCAATAAAAACAGAACTTCTTCCCTTTTCAATATTTTACTCAGTATTTTAACAAGAAACAAATAGTTGATTGAAAATGAAGTATTTAAGGTTATTATCTAATCAATTATGTGTTTGAATCATTTTTATCTTATATATAATGAATTAATGCCAATAAACTGAAAATTCACAAAAACGTGGAAAAACGGCAAAATATTACCTAATTCGATGATATTTTGTTTAAATCACGTTAAGGAAAAGGGGATGATAAACGTCAAAATATTGCTAAATTCGATGATTTTTCGTACGAAACAAAACGAAAGAAAACTTGCTTGAAAATCAATATTATTCGAAATTGTGAGAATTATAGGCCAAATCACATATCGTGATACTACATGAAATAGAATCGAAATATTGGTAAAAACGAATATATTTACGTAATATCAAACTACATGAAAAACGTGAAAAAAGTCACTATTTTTCCATATTTGAGGATTTTAACTTCAAACCATAGAGCGAGGTATCGTATTATTTAGATCCAAGAAAAGACATATGACAATGTTGTTTCCAATACAAATGATAAAAATCAATGTGTTTTCATTAGAATTAACTAAAATGTTCCTGATTTTCCGTTTATATTATCAATGGAAGATGTACACGTAAAAGCGCTCTAATCCGGCTGAAACGTCGATATATGCAATAAAAACAGAACTTCTTTCCCTTTAAAATATCTTACTCAGTATTTTAACGAGAAACAAATAGATGATTGAAAATGTAGTATTTAAGGTTATTATCTAATCAATTATATGTTTTCATTATTTTTATCGTATATTTATGAATTAATACTAATAAACTGAAAATTCACAAAAACGTGGAAAAACGGCAAAATATTGTCTAATTCGATAATATTTTCTTTAAATCACATAAAGGAAAAGGGGATGATAAACGTCAAAATATTGCTAAATTCGACGCTTTTTCGTACGAAACAAAATGAAAGAAAATTTGCTTGAAGTGCAATATTATGCGAAATTCTGAGAATTAAAGGCCAAATCACATATCGTGATACTATATGAAATAGAATCGAAATATTGGTAAAAATGAATATATTTACGTAATATCAAACTACATGAAAAACGTGAAAAAGTCACTATTTTACCATATTTGAGGATTTTACCTTCAAATAATAGAGCGAGGTATCGTATGATTTAGATCCAAGAAAAGACATATGACAATGTTGTTTCCAATACAAATGATAAAAATCAATGTGTTTTCATTTGAATTAACTAAAATGTTCCTGATTTTCCGTTTATATTATCGATGGAAGATGTACACGTAAAACCGCTCTATTCCGGCTGAAACGTCGATATATGCAATAAAAACAGAACTTCTTCCCTTTTCAATATTTTACTCAGTATTTTAACAAGAAACAAATAGTTGATTGAAAATGAAGTATTTAAGGTTGTTATCTAAGGTTGTTATCTATCTAATGTGTTTGCATCATTTTTATCGTATATATAATGAATTAATTCCAATAAACTGAAAATTCACAAAAACGTGGAAAAACGGCAAAATATTACCTAATTCGATGATATTTTGTTTAAATCACGTTAGGGAAAAGGGGATGATAAACGTCAAAATATTGCTAAATTCGATGATTTTTCGTACGAAACAAAATGAAAGAAAACTTGCTTGAAAAGCAATATTAAGCGAAATTCTGAGAATTAAAGGCCAAATCACATATCGTGATACTACATGAAATAGAATCGAAATATTGGTAAAAATGAATATATTTACGTAATATCAAACTACATGAAAAACGTGAAAAAAGTCACTATTTTTCCATATTTGAGGATATTAACTTCAAATCATAGAGCGAGGTATCTTATTATTTAGATCCAAGAAAAGACATATGACAATGTTGTTTCCAATACAAATCATAAAAATCAATGTGTTTTCATTAGAATGTTCCTGATTTTCCGTTTATATTACCGAAGGAAGATGCACACGTAAAAGCGCTCTAATCCGGCTGAAACGTCGATATATGCAATAAAAACAGAACTTCTTTCCTTTTTAAATATCTTACTCAGTATTTTAACGAGAAACAAATAGATGATTGAAAATGTAGTATTTAAGGTTATTATCTAATCAATTATATGTTTTCATTTTTTTTATCGTATATTCATGAATTAATACTAATAAACTGAAAATTCACAAGCACGTGGAAAAAGGGCAAAATATTGTCTAATTCGATGATATTTTCTTTAAATCACATAAAGGAAAAGGGAATTATAAACGTTAAAATATTGCTAAATTCGACGCTTTTTCGTACGAAACAAAATGAAAGAAAACTTGCTTGCTTGAAGTGCAATATTATGCGAAATTCTGAGAATTAAAGGCCAAATCACATATCGTGATACTACATGAAATAGAATCGAAATATTGGTAAAAATGAATATATTTACGTTATATCAAACTACATGAAAAACGTGAAAAAAGTCACTATTTTACCATATTTGAGGATTTTACCTTCAAATCATAGAGCGAGGTATCGTATGATTTAGATCAAAGAAAAGACATATGACAATGTTGTTTCCAATACAAATGATAAAAATCAATGTGTTTTTATTAGAATTAACTAAAATGTTCCTGATTTTCCGTTTATATTACCGATGGAAGATGTACACGTAAAACCGCTCTTTCCGGCTGAAACGTCGATATATGCAATAAAAACAGAACTTCTTCCCTTTTCAATATTTTACTCAGTATTTTAACAAGAAACAAATAGTTGATTGAAAATGAAGTATTTAAGGTTATTATCTAATCAATTATGTGTTTGAATCATTTTTATCTTATATATAATGAATGAATGCCAATAAACTGAAAATTCACAAAAACGTGGAAAAACGGCAAAATATTACCTAATTCGATGATATTTTGTTTAAATCACGTTAAGGAAAAGGGGATGATAAACGTCAAAATATTGCTAAATTCGATGATTTTTCGTACGAAACAAAATGAAAGAAAACTTGCTTGAAAATCAATATTATTCGAAATTGTGAGAATTATAGGCCAAATCACATATCGTGATACTACATGAAATAGAATCGAAATATTGGTAAAAACGAATATATTTACGTAATATCAAACTACATGAAAAACGTGAAAAAAGTCACTATTTTTCCATATTTGAGGATTTTAACTTCAAATCATAGAGCGAGGTATCGTATTATTTAGATCCAAGAAAAGACATATGACAATGTTGTTTCCAATACAAATGATAAAAATCAATGTGTTTTCATTAGAATTAACTAAAATGTTCCTGATTTTCCGTTTATATTATCGATGGAAGATGTACACGTAAAAGCGCTCTAATCCGGCTGAATTGTCGATATATGCAATAAAAACAGAACTTCTTTCCCTTTAAAATATCTTACTCTGTATTTTAACGAGAAACAAATAGATGATTGAAAATGTAGTATTTAAGGTTATTATCTAACAAATTATATGTTTTCATTATTTTTATCGTATATTTATGAATTAATACTAATAAACTGAAAATTCACAAAAACGTGGAAAAACGGCAAAATATTGTCTAATTCGATGATATTTTCTTTAAATCACATAAAGGAAAAGGGGATGATAAACGTCAAAATATTGCTAAATTTGACGCTTTTTCGTACGAAACAAAATGAAAGAAAATTTGCTTGAAGTGCAATATTATGCGAAATTCTGAGAATTAAAGGCCAAATCACATATCGTGATACTATATGAAGTAGAATCGAAATATTGGTAAAAATGAATATATTTACGTAATATCAAACTACATGAAAAACGTGAAAAAGTCACTATTTTACCATATTTGAGGATTTTACCTTCAAATAATAGAGCGAGGTATCGTATGATTTAGATCCAAGAAAAGACATATGACAATGTTGTTTCCAATACAAATGATAAAAATCAATGTGTTTTCATTTGAATTAACTAAAATGTTCCTGATTTTCCGTTTATATTATCGATGGAAGATGTACACGTAAAACCGCTCTATTCCGGCTGAAACGTCGATATATGCAATAAAAACAGAACTTCTTCCCTTTTCAATATTTTACTCAGTATTTTAACAAGAAACAAATAGTTGATTGAAAATGAAGTATTTAAGGTTGTTATCTAAGGTTGTTATCTATCTAATGTGTTTGCATCATTTTTATCGTATATATAATGAATTAATTCCAATAAACTGAAAATTCACAAAAACGTGGAAAAACGGCAAAATATTACCTAATTCGATGATATTTTGTTTAAATCACGTTAGGGAAAAGGGGATGATAAACGTCAAAATATTGCTAAATTCGATGATTTTTCGTACGAAACAAAATGAAAGAAAACTTGCTTGAAAAGCAATATTAAGCGAAATTCTGAGAATTAAAGGCCAAATCACATATCGTGATACTACATGAAATAGAATCGAAATATTGGTAAAAATGAATATATTTACGTAATATCAAACTACATGAAAAACGTGAAAAAAGTCACTATTTTTCCATATTTGAGGATTTTAACTTCAAATCATAGAGCGAGGTATCTCATTATTTAGATCCAAGAAAAGACATATGACAATGTTGTTTCCAATACAAATGATAAAAATCAATGTGTTTTCATTAGAATGTTCCTGATTTTCCGTTTATATTACCGAAGGAAGATGCACACGTAAAAGCGCTCTAATCCGGCTGAAACGTCGATATATGCAATAAAAACAGAACTTCTTTCCTTTTTAAATATCTTACTCAGTATTTTAACGAGAAACAAATAGATGATTGAAAATGTAGTATTTAAGGTTATTATCTAATCAATTATATGTTTTTATTTTTTTTATCGTATATTCATGAATTAATACCAATAAACTGAAAATTCACAAGCACGTGGAAAAACGGCAAAATATTGTCTAATTCGATGATATTTTCTTTAAATCACAAAAAGGAAAAGGGAATTATAAACGTTAAAATATTGCAAAAATTCGACGCTTTTTCGTACGAAACAAAATGAAAGAAAACTTGCTTGCTTGAAGTGCAATATTATGCGAAATTCTGAGAATTAAAGGCCAAATCACATATCGTGATACTACATGAAATAGAATCGAAATATTGGTAAAGAGGAATATATTTACGTTATATCAAACTACATGAAAAACGTGAAAAAAGTCACTATTTTACCATATTTGAGGATTTTACCTTCAAATCATAGAGCGAGGTATCGTATGATTTAGATCAAAGAAAAGACATATGACAATGTTGTTTCCAATACAAATGATAAAAATCAATGTGTTTTTATTAGAATTAACTAAAATGTTCCTGATTTTCCGTTTATATTACCGATGGAAGATGTACACGTAAAACCGCTCTTTCCGGCTGAAACGTCGATATATGCAATAAAAACAGAACTTCTTCCCTTTTCAATATTTTACTCAGTATTTTAACAAGAAACAAATAGTTGATTGAAAATGAAGTATTTAAGGTTATTATCTAATCAATTATGTGTTTGAATCATTTTTATCTTATATATAATGAATTAATGCCAATAAACTGAAAATTCACAAAAACGTGGAAAAACGGCAAAATATTACCTAATTCGATGATATTTTGTTTAAATCACGTTAAGGAAAAGGGGATGATAAACGTCAAAATATTGCTAAATTCGATGATTTTTCGTACGAAACAAAACGAAAGAAAACTTGCTTGAAAATCAATATTATTCGAAATTGTGAGAATTATAGGCCAAATCACATATCGTGATACTACATGAAATAGAATCGAAATATTGGTAAAAACGAATATATTTACGTAATATCAAACTACATGAAAAACGTGAAAAAAGTCACTATTTTTCCATATTTGAGGATTTTAACTTCAAACCATAGAGCGAGGTATCGTATTATTTAGATCCAAGAAAAGACATATGACAATGTTGTTTCCAATACAAATGATAAAAATCAATGTGTTTTCATTAGAATTAACTAAAATGTTCCTGATTTTCCGTTTATATTATCAATGGAAGATGTACACGTAAAAGCGCTCTAATCCGGCTGAAACGTCGATATATGCAATAAAAACAGAACTTCTTTCCCTTTAAAATATCTTACTCAGTATTTTAACGAGAAACAAATAGATGATTGAAAATGTAGTATTTAAGGTTATTATCTAATCAATTATATGTTTTCATTATTTTTATCGTATATTTATGAATTAATACTAATAAACTGAAAATTCACAAAAACGTGGAAAAACGGCAAAATATTGTCTAATTCGATAATATTTTCTTTAAATCACATAAAGGAAAAGGGGATGATAAACGTCAAAATATTGCTAAATTCGACGCTTTTTCGTACGAAACAAAATGAAAGAAAATTTGCTTGAAGTGCAATATTATGCGAAATTCTGAGAATTAAAGGCCAAATCACATATCGTGATACTATATGAAATAGAATCGAAATATTGGTAAAAATGAATATATTTACGTAATATCAAACTACATGAAAAACGTGAAAAAGTCACTATTTTACCATATTTGAGGATTTTACCTTCAAATAATAGAGCGAGGTATCGTATGATTTAGATCCAAGAAAAGACATATGACAATGTTGTTTCCAATACAAATGATAAAAATCAATGTGTTTTCATTTGAATTAACTAAAATGTTCCTGATTTTCCGTTTATATTATCGATGGAAGATGTACACGTAAAACCGCTCTATTCCGGCTGAAACGTCGATATATGCAATAAAAACAGAACTTCTTCCCTTTTCAATATTTTACTCAGTATTTTAACAAGAAACAAATAGTTGATTGAAAATGAAGTATTTAAGGTTGTTATCTAAGGTTGTTATCTATCTAATGTGTTTGCATCATTTTTATCGTATATATAATGAATTAATTCCAATAAACTGAAAATTCACAAAAACGTGGAAAAACGGCAAAATATTACCTAATTCGATGATATTTTGTTTAAATCACGTTAGGGAAAAGGGGATGATAAACGTCAAAATATTGCTAAATTCGATGATTTTTCGTACGAAACAAAATGAAAGAAAACTTGCTTGAAAAGCAATATTAAGCGAAATTCTGAGAATTAAAGGCCAAATCACATATCGTGATACTACATGAAATAGAATCGAAATATTGGTAAAAATGAATATATTTACGTAATATCAAACTACATGAAAAACGTGAAAAAAGTCACTATTTTTCCATATTTGAGGATATTAACTTCAAATCATAGAGCGAGGTATCTTATTATTTAGATCCAAGAAAAGACATATGACAATGTTGTTTCCAATACAAATGATAAAAATCAATGTGTTTTCATTAGAATGTTCCTGATTTTCCGTTTATATTACCGAAGGAAGATGCACACGTAAAAGCGCTCTAATCCGGCTGAAACGTCGATATATGCAATAAAAACAGAACTTCTTTCCTTTTTAAATATCTTACTCAGTATTTTAACGAGAAACAAATAGATGATTGAAAATGTAGTATTTAAGATTATTATCTAATCAATTATATGTTTTCATTTTTTTTATCGTATATTCATGAATTAATACTAATAAACTGAAAATTCACAAAAACGTGGAAAAACGGCAAAATATTACCTAATTCGATGATATTTTGTTTAAATCACGTTAAGGAAAAGGGGATGATAAACGTCAAAATATTGCTAAATTCGATGATTTTTCGTACGAAACAAAATGAAAGAAAACTTGCTTGAAAATCAATATTATTCGAAATTGTGAGAATTATAGGCCAAATCACATATCGTGATACTACATGAAATAGAATCGAAATATTGGTAAAAACGAATATATTTACGTAATATCAAACTACATGAAAAACGTGAAAAAAGTCACTATTTTTCCATATTTGAGGATTTTAACTTCAAATCATAGAGCGAGGTATCGTATTATTTAGATCCAAGAAAAGACATATGACAATGTTGTTTCCAATACAAATGATAAAAATCAATGTGTTTTCATTAGAATTAACTAAAATGTTCCTGATTTTCCGTTTATATTATCGATGGAAGATGTACACGTAAAAGCGCTCTAATCCGGCTGAATTGTCGATATATGCAATAAAAACAGAACTTCTTTCCCTTTAAAATATCTTACTCAGTATTTTAACGAGAAACAAATAGATGATTGAAAATGTAGTATTTAAGGTTATTATCTAATCAATTATATGTTTTCATTATTTTTATCGTATATTTATGAATTAATACTAATAAACTGAAAATTCACAAAAACGTGGAAAAACGGCAAAATATTGTCTAATTCGATGATATTTTCTTTAAATCACATAAAGGAAAAGGGGATGATAAACGTCAAAATATTGCTAAATTCGACGCTTTTTCGTACGAAACAAAATGAAAGAAAATTTGCTTGAAGTGCAATATTATGCGAAATTCTGAGAATTAAAGGCCAAATCACGTATCGTGATACTATATGAAGTAGAATCGAAATATTGGTAAAAATGAATATATTTACGTAATATCAAACTACATGAAAAACGTGAAAAAGTCACTATTTTACCATATTTGAGGATTTTGCCTTCAAATAATAGAGCGAGGTATCGTATGATTTAGATCCAAGAAAAGACATATGACAATGTTGTTTCCAATACAAATGATAAAAATCAATGTGTTTTCATTTGAATTAACTAAAATGTTCCTGATTTTCCGTTTATATTATCGATGGAAGATGTACACGTAAAACCGCTCTATTCCGGCTGAAACGTCGATATATGCAATAAAAACAGAACTTCTTCCCTTTTCAATATTTTACTCAGTATTTTAACAAGAAACAAATAGTTGATTGAAAATGAAGTATTTAAGGTTGTTATCTAAGGTTGTTATCTATCTAATGTGTTTGCATCATTTTTATCGTATATATAATGAATTAATTCCAATAAACTGAAAATTCACAAAAACGTGGAAAAACGGCAAAATATTACCTAATTCGATGATATTTTGTTTAAATCACGTTAGGGAAAAGGGGATGATAAACGTCAAAATATTGCTAAATTCGATGATTTTTCGTACGAAACAAAATGAAAGAAAACTTGCTTGAAAAGCAATATTAAGCGAAATTCTGAGAATTAAAGGCCAAATCACATATCGTGATACTACATGAAATAGAATCGAAATATTGGTAAAAATGAATATATTTACGTAATATCAAACTACATGAAAAACGTGAAAAAGTCACTATTTTACCATATTTGAGGATTTTACCTTCAAATAATAGAGCGAGGTATCGTATGATTTAGATCCAAGAAAAGACATATGACAATGTTGTTTCCAATACAAATGATAAAAATCAATGTGTTTTCATTTGAATTAACTAAAATGTTCCTGATTTTCCGTTTATATTATCGATGGAAGATGTACACGTAAAACCGCTCTATTCCGGCTGAAACGTCGATATATGCAATAAAAACAGAACTTCTTCCCTTTTCAATATTTTACTCAGTATTTTAACAAGAAACAAATAGTTGATTGAAAATGAAGTATTTAAGGTTGTTATCTAAGGTTGTTATCTATCTAATGTGTTTGCATCATTTTTATCGTATATATAATGAATTAATTCCAATAAACTGAAAATTCACAAAAACGTGGAAAAACGGCAAAATATTACCTAATTCGATGATATTTTGTTTAAATCACGTTAGGGAAAAGGGGATGATAAACGTCAAAATATTGCTAAATTCGATGATTTTTCGTACGAAACAAAATGAAAGAAAACTTGCTTGAAAAGCAATATTAAGCGAAATTCTGAGAATTAAAGGCCAAATCACATATCGTGATACTACATGAAATAGAATCGAAATATTGGTAAAAATGAATATATTTACGTAATATCAAACTACATGAAAAACGTGAAAAAAGTCACTATTTTTCCATATTTGAGGATTTTAACTTCAAATCATAGAGCGAGGTATCTTATTATTTAGATCCAAGAAAAGACATATGACAATGTTGTTTCCAATACAAATGATAAAAATCAATGTGTTTTCATTAGAATGTTCCTGATTTTCCGTTTATATTACCGAAGGAAGATGCACACGTAAAAGCGCTCTAATCCGGCTGAAACGTCGATATATGCAATAAAAACAGAACTTCTTTCCTTTTTAAATATCTTACTCAGTATTTTAACGAGAAACAAATAGATGATTGAAAATGTAGTATTTAAGGTTATTATCTAATCAATTATATGTTTTTATTTTTTTATCGTATATTCATGAATTAATACCAATAAACTGAAAATTCACAAGCACGTGGAAAAACGGCAAAATATTGTCTAATTCGATGATATTTTCTTTAAATCACATAAAGGAAAAGGGAATTATAAACGTTAAAATATTGCAAAATTCGACGCTTTTTCGTACGAAACAAAATGAAAGAAAACTTGCTTGCTTGAAGTGCAATATTATGCGAAATTCTGAGAATTAAAGGCCAAATCACATATCGTGATACTACATGAAATAGAATCGAAATATTGGTAAAGAGGAATATATTTACGTTATATCAAACTACATGAAAAACGTGAAAAAAGTCACTATTTTACCATATTTGAGGATTTTACCTTCAAATCATAGAGCGAGGTATCGTATGATTTAGATCAAAGAAAAGACATATGACAATGTTGTTTCCAATACAAATGATAAAAATCAATGTGTTTTTATTAGAATTAACTAAAATGTTCCTGATTTTCCGTTTATATTACCGATGGAAGATGTACACGTAAAACCGCTCTTTCCGGCTGAAACGTCGATATATGCAATAAAAACAGAACTTCTTCCCTTTTCAATATTTTACTCAGTATTTTAACAAGAAACAAATAGTTGATTGAAAATGAAGTATTTAAGGTTATTATCTAATCAATTATGTGTTTGAATCATTTTTATCTTATATATAATGAATTAATGCCAATAAACTGAAAATTCACAAAAACGTGGAAAAACGGCAAAATATTACCTAATTCGATGATATTTTGTTTAAATCACGTTAAGGAAAAGGGGATGATAAACGTCAAAATATTGCTAAATTCGATGATTTTTCGTACGAAACAAAACGAAAGAAAACTTGCTTGAAAATCAATATTATTCGAAATTGTGAGAATTATAGGCCAAATCACATATCGTGATACTACATGAAATAGAATCGAAATATTGGTAAAAACGAATATATTTACGTAATATCAAACTACATGAAAAACGTGAAAAAAGTCACTATTTTTCCATATTTGAGGATTTTAACTTCAAACCATAGAGCGAGGTATCGTATTATTTAGATCCAAGAAAAGACATATGACAATGTTGTTTCCAATACAAATGATAAAAATCAATGTGTTTTCATTAGAATTAACTAAAATGTTCCTGATTTTCCGTTTATATTATCGATGGAAGATGTACACGTAAAAGCGCTCTAATCCGGCTGAAACGTCGATATATGCAATAAAAACAGAACTTCTTTCCCTTTAAAATATCTTACTCAGTATTTTAACGAGAAACAAATAGATGATTGAAAATGTAGTATTTAAGGTTATTATCTAATCAATTATATGTTTTCATTATTTTTATCATATATTTATGAATTAATACTAATAAACTGAAAATTCACAAAAACGTGGAAAAACGGCAAAATATTGTCTAATTCGATAATATTTTCTTTAAATCACATAAAGGAAAAGGGGATGATAAACGTCAAAATATTGCTAAATTCGACGCTTTTTCGTACGAAACAAAATGAAAGAAAATTTGCTTGAAGTGCAATATTATGCGAAATTCTGAGAATTAAAGGCCAAATCACATATCGTGATACTATATGAAATAGAATCGAAATATTGGTAAAAATGAATATATTTACGTAATATCAAACTACATGAAAAACGTGAAAAAGTCACTATTTTACCATATTTGAGGATTTTACCTTCAAATAATAGAGCGAGGTATCGTATGATTTAGATCCAAGAAAAGACATATGACAATGTTGTTTCCAATACAAATGATAAAAATCAATGTGTTTTCATTTGAATTAACTAAAATGTTCCTGATTTTCCGTTTATATTATCGATGGAAGATGTACACGTAAAACCGCTCTATTCCGGCTGAAACGTCGATATATGCAATAAAAACAGAACTTCTTCCCTTTTCAATATTTTACTCAGTATTTTAACAAGAAACAAATAGTTGATTGAAAATGAAGTATTTAAGGTTATTATCTAATCAATTATGTGTTTGAATCATTTTTATCTTATATATAATGAATGAATGCCAATAAACTGAAAATTCACAAAAACGTGGAAAAACGGCAAAATATTACCTAATTCGATGATATTTTGTTTAAATCACGTTAAGGAAAAGGGGATGATAAACGTCAAAATATTGCTAAATTCGATGATTTTTCGTACGAAACAAAATGAAAGAAAACTTGCTTGAAAATCAATATTATTCGAAATTGTGAGAATTATAGGCCAAATCACATATCGTGATACTACATGAAATAGAATCGAAATATTGGTAAAAACGAATATATTTACGTAATATCAAACTACATGAAAAACGTGAAAAAAGTCACTATTTTTCCATATTTGAGGATTTTAACTTCAAATCATAGAGCGAGGTATCGTATTATTTAGATCCAAGAAAAGACATATGACAATGTTGTTTCCAATACAAATGATAAAAATCAATGTGTTTTCATTAGAATTAACTAAAATGTTCCTGATTTTCCGTTTATATTATCGATGGAAGATGTACACGTAAAAGCGCTCTAATCCGGCTGAATTGTCGATATATGCAATAAAAACAGAACTTCTTTCCCTTTAAAATATCTTACTCAGTATTTTAACGAGAAACAAATAGATGATTGAAAATGTAGTATTTAAGGTTATTATCTAATAAATTATATGTTTTCATTATTTTTATCGTATATTTATGAATTAATACTAATAAACTGAAAATTCACAAAAACGTGGAAAAACGGCAAAATATTGTCTAATTCGATGATATTTTCTTTAAATCACATAAAGGAAAAGGGGATGATAAACGTCAAAATATTGCTAAATTCGACGCTTTTTCGTACGAAACAAAATGAAAGAAAATTTGCTTGAAGTGCAATATTATGCGAAATTCTGAGAATTAAAGGCCAAATCACATATCGTGATACTATATGAAGTAGAATCGAAATATTGGTAAAAATGAATATATTTACGTAATATCAAACTACATGAAAAACGTGAAAAAGTCACTATTTTACCATATTTGAGGATTTTACCTTCAAATAATAGAGCGAGGTATCGTATGATTTAGATCCAAGAAAAGACATATGACAATGTTGTTTCCAATACAAATGATAAAAATCAATGTGTTTTCATTTGAATTAACTAAAATGTTCCTGATTTTCCGTTTATATTATCGATGGAAGATGTACACGTAAAACCGCTCTATTCCGGCTGAAACGTCGATATATGCAATAAAAACAGAACTTCTTCCCTTTTCAATATTTTACTCAGTATTTTAACAAGAAACAAATAGTTGATTGAAAATGAAGTATTTAAGGTTGTTATCTAAGGTTGTTATCTATCTAATGTGTTTGCATCATTTTTATCGTATATATAATGAATTAATTCCAATAAACTGAAAATTCACAAAAACGTGGAAAAACGGCAAAATATTACCTAATTCGATGATATTTTGTTTAAATCACGTTAGGGAAAAGGGGATGATAAACGTCAAAATATTGCTAAATTCGATGATTTTTCGTACGAAACAAAATGAAAGAAAACTTGCTTGAAAAGCAATATTAAGCGAAATTCTGAGAATTAAAGGCCAAATCACATATCGTGATACTACATGAAATAGAATCGAAATATTGGTAAAAATGAATATATTTACGTAATATCAAACTACATGAAAAACGTGAAAAAAGTCACTATTTTTCCATATTTGAGGATTTTAACTTCAAATCATAGAGCGAGGTATCTTATTATTTAGATCCAAGAAAAGACATATGACAATGTTGTTTCCAATACAAATGATAAAAATCAATGTGTTTTCATTAGAATGTTCCTGATTTTCCGTTTATATTACCGAAGGAAGATGCACACGTAAAAGCGCTCTAATCCGGCTGAAACGTCGATATATGCAATAAAAACAGAACTTCTTTCCTTTTTAAATATCTTACTCAGTATTTTAACGAGAAACAAATAGATGATTGAAAATGTAGTATTTAAGGTTATTATCTAATCAATTATATGTTTTTATTTTTTTTATCGTATATTCATGAATTAATACCAATAAACTGAAAATTCACAAGCACGTGGAAAAACGGCAAAATATTGTCTAATTCGATGATATTTTCTTTAAATCACATAAAGGAAAAGGGAATTATAAACGTTAAAATATTGCAAAATTCGACGCTTTTTCGTACGAAACAAAATGAAAGAAAACTTGCTTGCTTGAAGTGCAATATTATGCGAAATTCTGAGAATTAAAGGCCAAATCACATATCGTGATACTACATGAAATAGAATCGAAATATTGGTAAAGAGGAATATATTTACGTTATATCAAACTACATGAAAAACGTGAAAAAAGTCACTATTTTACCATATTTGAGGATTTTACCTTCAAATCATAGAGCGAGGTATCGTATGATTTAGATCAAAGAAAAGACATATGACAATGTTGTTTCCAATACAAATGATAAAAATCAATGTGTTTTTATTAGAATTAACTAAAATGTTCCTGATTTTCCGTTTATATTACCGATGGAAGATGTACACGTAAAACCGCTCTTTCCGGCTGAAACGTCGATATATGCAATAAAAACAGAACTTCTTCCCTTTTCAATATTTTACTCAGTATTTTAACAAGAAACAAATAGTTGATTGAAAATGAAGTATTTAAGGTTATTATCTAATCAATTATGTGTTTGAATCATTTTTATCTTATATATAATGAATTAATGCCAATAAACTGAAAATTCACAAAAACGTGGAAAAACGGCAAAATATTACCTAATTCGATGATATTTTGTTTAAATCACGTTAAGGAAAAGGGGATGATAAACGTCAAAATATTGCTAAATTCGATGATTTTTCGTACGAAACAAAACGAAAGAAAACTTGCTTGAAAATCAATATTATTCGAAATTGTGAGAATTATAGGCCAAATCACATATCGTGATACTACATGAAATAGAATCGAAATATTGGTAAAAACGAATATATTTACGTAATATCAAACTACATTAAAAACGTGAAAAAAGTCACTATTTTTCCATATTTGAGGATTTTAACTTCAAACCATAGAGCGAGGTATCGTATTATTTAGATCCAAGAAAAGACATATGACAATGTTGTTTCCAATACAAATGATAAAAATCAATGTGTTTTCATTAGAATTAACTAAAATGTTCCTGATTTTCCGTTTATATTATCGATGGAAGATGTACACGTAAAAGCGCTCTAATCCGGCTGAAACGTCGATATATGCAATAAAAACAGAACTTCTTTCCCTTTAAAATATCTTACTCAGTATTTTAACGAGAAACAAATAGATGATTGAAAATGTAGTATTTAAGGTTATAATCTAATCAATTATATGTTTTCATTATTTTTATCGTATATTTATGAATTAATACTAATAAACTGAAAATTCACAAAAACGTGGAAAAACGGCAAAATATTGTCTAATTCGATAATATTTTCTTTAAATCACATAAAGGAAAAGGGGATGATAAACGTCAAAATATTGCTAAATTCGACGCTTTTTCGTACGAAACAAAATGAAAGAAAATTTGCTTGAAGTGCAATATTATGCGAAATTCTGAGAATTAAAGGCCAAATCACATATCGTGATACTATATGAAATAGAATCGAAATATTGGTAAAAATGAATATATTTACGTAATATCAAACTACATGAAAAACGTGAAAAAGTCACTATTTTACCATATTTGAGGATTTTACCTTCAAATAATAGAGCGAGGTATCGTATGATTTAGATCCAAGAAAAGACATATGACAATGTTGTTTCCAATACAAATGATAAAAATCAATGTGTTTTCATTTGAATTAACTAAAATGTTCCTGATTTTCCGTTTATATTATCGATGGAAGATGTACACGTAAAACCGCTCTATTCCGGCTGAAACGTCGATATATGCAATAAAAACAGAACTTCTTCCCTTTTCAATATTTTACTCAGTATTTTAACAAGAAACAAATAGTTGATTGAAAATGAAGTATTTAAGGTTGTTATCTAAGGTTGTTATCTATCTAATGTGTTTGCATCATTTTTATCGTATATATAATGAATTAATTCCAATAAACTGAAAATTCACAAAAACGTGGAAAAACGGCAAAATATTACCTAATTCGATGATATTTTGTTTAAATCACGTTAGGGAAAAGGGGATGATAAACGTCAAAATATTGCTAAATTCGATGATTTTTCGTACGAAACAAAATGAAAGAAAACTTGCTTGAAAAGCAATATTAAGCGAAATTCTGAGAATTAAAGGCCAAATCACATATCGTGATACTACATGAAATAGAATCGAAATATTGGTAAAAATGAATATATTTACGTAATATCAAACTACATGAAAAACGTGAAAAAAGTCACTATTTTTCCATATTTGAGGATATTAACTTCAAATCATAGAGCGAGGTATCTTATTATTTAGATCCAAGAAAAGACATATGACAATGTTGTTTCCAATACAAATGATAAAAATCAATGTGTTTTCATTAGAATGTTCCTGATTTTCCGTTTATATTACCGAAGGAAGATGCACACGTAAAAGCGCTCTAATCCGGCTGAAACGTCGATATATGCAATAAAAACAGAACTTCTTTCCTTTTTAAATATCTTACTCAGTATTTTAACGAGAAACAAATAGATGATTGAAAATGTAGTATTTAAGGTTATTATCTAATCAATTATATGTTTTCATTTTTTTTATCGTATATTCAGGAATTAATACCAATAAACTGAAAATTCACAAGCACGTGGAAAAACGGCAAAATATTGTCTAATTCGATGATATTTTCTTTAAATCACATAAAGGAAAAGGGAATTATAAACGTTAAAATATTGCTAAATTCGACGCTTTTTCGTACGAAACAAAATGAAAGAAAACTTGCTTGCTTGAAGTGCAATATTATGCGAAATTCTGAGAATTAAAGGCCAAATCACATATCGTGATACTACATGAAATAGAATCGAAATATTGGTAAAAATGAATATATTTACGTTATATCAAACTACATGAAAAACGTGAAAAAAGTCACTATTTTACCATATTTGAGGATTTTACCTTCAAATCATAGAGCGAGGTATCGTATGATTTAGATCAAAGAAAAGACATATGACAATGTTGTTTCCAATACAAATGATAAAAATCAATGTGTTTTTATTAGAATTAACTAAAATGTTCCTGATTTTCCGTTTATATTACCGATGGAAGATGTACACGTAAAACCGCTCTTTCCGGCTGAAACGTCGATATATGCAATAAAAACAGAACTTCTTCCCTTTTCAATATTTTACTCAGTATTTTAACAAGAAACAAATAGTTGATTGAAAATGAAGTATTTAAGGTTATTATCTAATCAATTATGTGTTTGAATCATTTTTATCTTATATATAATGAATGAATGCCAATAAACTGAAAATTCACAAAAACGTGGAAAAACGGCAAAATATTACCTAATTCGATGATATTTTGTTTAAATCACGTTAAGGAAAAGGGGATGATAAACGTCAAAATATTGCTAAATTCGATGATTTTTCGTACGAAACAAAATGAAAGAAAACTTGCTTGAAAATCAATATTATTCGAAATTGTGAGAATTATAGGCCAAATCACATATCGTGATACTACATGAAATAGAATCGAAATATTGGTAAAAACGAATATATTTACGTAATATCAAACTACATGAAAAACGTGAAAAAAGTCACTATTTTTCCATATTTGAGGATTTTAACTTCAAATCATAGAGCGAGGTATCGTATTATTTAGATCCAAGAAAAGACATATGACAATGTTGTTTCCAATACAAATGATAAAAATCAATGTGTTTTCATTAGAATTAACTAAAATGTTCCTGATTTTCCGTTTATATTATCGATGGAAGATGTACACGTAAAAGCGCTCTAATCCGGCTGAATTGTCGATATATGCAATAAAAACAGAACTTCTTTCCCTTTAAAATATCTTACTCAGTATTTTAACGAGAAACAAATAGATGATTGAAAATGTAGTATTTAAGGTTATTATCTAATCAATTATATGTTTTCATTATTTTTATCGTATATTTATGAATTAATACTAATAAACTGAAAATTCACAAAAACGTGGAAAAACGGCAAAATATTGTCTAATTCGATGATATTTTCTTTAAATCACATAAAGGAAAAGGGGATGATAAACGTCAAAATATTGCTAAATTCGACGCTTTTTCGTACGAAACAAAATGAAAGAAAATTTGCTTGAAGTGCAATATTATGCGAAATTCTGAGAATTAAAGGCCAAATCACAGTATCGTGATACTATATGAAGTAGAATCGAAATATTGGTAAAAATGAATATATTTACGTAATATCAAACTACATGAAAAACGTGAAAAAGTCACTATTTTACCATATTTGAGGATTTTGCCTTCAAATAATAGAGCGAGGTATCGTATGATTTAGATCCAAGAAAAGACATATGACAATGTTGTTTCCAATACAAATGATAAAAATCAATGTGTTTTCATTTGAATTAACTAAAATGTTCCTGATTTTCCGTTTATATTATCGATGGAAGATGTACACGTAAAACCGCTCTATTCCGGCTGAAACGTCGATATATGCAATAAAAACAGAACTTCTTCCCTTTTCAATATCTTACTCAGTATTTTAACAAGAAACAAAGAGTTGATTGAAAATGAAGTATTTAAGGTTATTATCTAATCAATTATGTGTTTGCATCATTTTTATCGTATATATAATGAATTAATACCAATAAACTGAAAATTCACAAAAACGTGGAAAAACGGCAAAATATTACCTAATTCGATGATATTTTGTTTAAATCACGTTAAGGAAAAGGGGATGATAAACGTCAAAATATTGCTAAATTCGATGATTTTTCGTACGAAACAAAATGAAAGAAAACTTGCTTGAAAAGCAATATTATGCGAAATTCTGAGAATTAAAGGCCAAATCACATATCGTGATACTACATGAAATAGAATCGAAATATTGGTAAAAATGAATATATTTACGTAAAATCAAACTACATGAAAAACGTGAAAAAAGTCACTATTTTTCCATATTTGAGGATTTTAACTTCAAATCATAGAGCGAGGTATCTTATTATTTAGATCCAAGAAAAGACATATGACAATGTTGTTTCCAATACAAATGATAAAAATCAATGTGTTTTCATTAGAATGTTCCTGATTTTCCGTTTATATTAGCGAAGGAAGATGCACACGTAAAAGCGCTCTAATTCGGCTGAAACGTCGATATATGCAATAAAAACAGAACTTCTTTCCTTTTTAAATATCTTACTCAGTATTTTAACGAGAAACAAATAGATGATTGAAAATGTAGTATTTAAGGTTATTATCTAATCAATTATATGTTTTCAATTTTTTTATCGTATATTTATGAATTAATACTAATAAACTGAAAATTCACAAGAACGTGGAAAAACGGCAAAATATTGTCTAATTCGATGATATTTTCTTTAAATCACATAGAGGAAAAGGGAATTATAAACGTTAAAATATTGCTAAATTCGACGCTTTTTCGTACGAAACAAAATGAAAGAAAACTTGCTTGAA
>NC_091186.1:42795311-42848871 GCF_040958095.1 Procambarus clarkii | reverse complement strand
TGAGTGTCCGGGCGAGTGTGTGTGAGTGTGAGTGTCCCTGTGAGTGTCCGGGTGCGTGTGTGTCCGGTTATACCTGTGGGTCCAGGAGGCCATCTGTGTCCCCTCAGATGGTCTCCCTTATCACAGTCTATGGGTGTGTGTGAGTGTGAGTGCCCCTGTGAGTGTTCGGGTGAGGGTGTGTGTGTGTGTGTGTGTCCGGGTTTATGTGAGGTTTGGTTCCAGGGAAACATCCTTCCCCTCCCCCCCTTCCCATATCTCCTCCCTTATTCCCACCGTGGGTTCGAATCCCAGGTGATTAGACCTGCTCTAGGTCCATGGATCCAAGGTATCCATCCGTGGGCCCAACGGATTTCACCCCTTCCCCACTTTCCAAGGGCCTGGTCAATTCCAGCTATCCAGGGAACCTGTCGAAACAGAGGCAGCTACAGGAGGGGACACACAAATATTTGTGCCCTGCAGTTACACACCCGTTCCGACAGACTCGATCGCAATCTATCCAGATGAGAACACGTTCTCTTCCGACTAGACCACGCTGGAGTCGCTGTATGTCTCAAATTTGGTTCCTTTATTTATAGTTAGTATTTTTGGTGAATTAATTGATTTGTTTTAATTTTTTATTGACTTAGGTAGAACGATTTGGGGAGTTGGGGGAGGGGGGGTTGTGTGTAATGGATTGTCGAGATCGTGGTTGGATAGTATTTATCTAATTGTGTTCACCTAGTTGTGCTTGCGAGGGTTGAGCTCTACTCTTTCGGCCCGCCTCTCAACTGTCAATCAATCAATTATTACTAACTAATAAAAAACATTCCACACACACACACCCAGGAAGCAGCCCGTAACAGCTGTCTAACGCCCAGGTACATATTTACTGCTTGGTAACAGGGGCATCAGAATGATAGAAACTCTGCTGATTTCCGTTTGTTCCATCACCGGGGGATTGAATGAGCTAGGATTACGAGTCGAGAGCGACGTCCACTCAGCTATAAAGCCCCCTAGTTTGTGTATTGGTGCAAAAGATAATTTGGGAGAGGTTAAGGGAAAGGAATGATGTTTGGTGGCCTTGAAAGCTTTGGAGGGGAGGGGGGTTGGCAGTTATGAATTAAAATTGTTAATTATTTAAGATAGGATATATATGCAAAAGACGTTGCGAGATATAGTAAGAAAAGTGTTTCTGACTGAGGTTAGGTACTGTGTGATTGACTTCTATGTTAGGAAAAAGAACACTTATTACAAACTTAAATTATCTTTTGAAATGTTTCTTTTCAAATAGTTAAAAATTATTCTGTAAAAAACCTATGGTTGCCCTACCCAAAACAAACACACGTGAGCACAATTAGTCCACGGGATTCAGAGAGAGTGAGAGTGAACAGCGAAATAGTAACAAAAAATGTGACATTTAGGGGAAACTATGTCATTCAAACGTTAACCATATAAATTACAGTAACACTAACCGAGCGTCCACATACATATTCCAATCAATTTACATAAATAAACATTCACTAATATATTCCTTTAAAATGGACACACGCAGATAGTTGCAGTACACATGTCAGTTCAATTACTGGTACACATAAACACTCATAGCTGGACGTGTCTGTCCATCTTGACAATAGTAGACATGTAACAAAAAATGTGACAGTAATGGGAAACTATGTCATTCAAACGTATAAATGTTAACCATGTAAATTACAGGAACACTAATCGCGCGCACACGTTCATATGTCAATCAATTTACATAAATACACATTCACTAATGTGTACCTTTAAAATGGACACATACAGATAATTACCGTACACATGTCAGTTCAATTACAGGTACACATAAACACACATAGCTTCACGTGTCTGTCGGTCTTGCCAATAGTACACATGGATACGCACACAAAACAGTCCATTATCAATTAATGTGTGTGTGTGTGTGTGTATTTATTTTCTCCTTGTATTTACTATATGTATCTGCAGAATCGAGTTATTAGCTCTTGGACCCCGCCTATCATATATATGTATTTTTCCTTTTTTTATATCTACTACATCTATTTCTCTCTAACACACACACACACACACACACACACCTCACTTCGCTGGAAGACAGAAGAGTTGGGGGGGGACATGATAACCACATTCAAGATTCTGAAGGGAATTGATAGGGTAGATAAAGACAGGCTATTTAACACAAGGGGAACACGTACAAGGGGACACAGGTGGAAACTAAGTGCCCAAATGAGCCACAGAGATATTAGAAAGAACTTTTTTAGTGTCAGAGTGGTGGACAAATGGAATGCATTAGGAAGAGATGTGGTGGAGGCTGACTCCATACACAGTTTCAAGTGTAGATATGATAGAGCCCGATAGGCTCAGGAATCTGTACACCTGTTGATTGACGGTTGAGAGGCGGGACCAAAGAGCCAGAGCTCAACCCCCGCAAACACAACTAGGTGAGTACAACTAGGTGAGTACACACACACACACACACACACACACACACACACACACACACACACACACACACACACACACACACACACACACACACACACACACACACACACACACACACACACACACACACACACACACACACACACACACAAACTGGAGGCCTACCGTCTAAACGGAGAGAGTTCGTTGGTTATAATCCTAATGGTCCCATATCGAATCTCAGTTGATGCAATAGCAAATCGACAGATATTCTTTAACCTGATTCGTCTGTTCACCGGCTCCCCTCCGACCGGGGAGCCAGTCGGCCGAGCGGACTTATCAAGTCCAGTGTCCTTCACTGGACACTGGACTTGTGATCGTGTGGTCCCGGGTTCGATTCCGGGCGCCGCCGAGAAACAATAGGCAGAGTTTCTTTCACCCTGTGCCCCTGCTACCTTGCAGTAAAACAGGTACCTGGGTGTTAGTCAGCTGTCACGGGCTGCTTCCTGGGGGTGGAGGCCTGGTCGAGGACCGGACCGCGGGGACACTAAAGCCCCGAAATCATCTCAAGAAGAACCTCAAGAGATAAGCACAAATGAATCCATCAATGGATCCATCTATCTATCTACTTATATCTGTCAATCCATCAATCTATCTTCCCATAAACCAACCATTTATCATTATATACATCTATCTATCCATTTATCCGTCCATCAACTCTTCTGTCTATCCATCCATCTACTCATATGTCTTTCCATCCATCAGATAGACGGATGCATCTATGCATCCGTCTATCCGTCAATGTATATATTTAGCAATCAATGTAAACATCCATCTATCTACTTATATAAATTTTCCTTTAATCCCTGTTTCACTTGCACCACTCCCCCCATTTTCTCCCTCTGCATCCCTGTTTCACCTGCACCACTCCCCCTGTTCCACCATCCCCATCCCTGTTTCACCTGCACCACTCCCCCTGTTCCGCCATCCCCATCCCTGTTTCACCTGCACCACTCCCCCTGTTCCCCATCCCCATCCCTGTTTCACTTGCACCACTCCCCCTATTCCCCCATCCCCATCCCTGTTTCACTTGCACCACTCCCCCTATTCCCCCATCCCCATTCCTGTTTCACTTGCACCACTCCCCCTGTTCCCCCATCCCCATCCCTGTTTCACTTGCACCACTCCCCCTCTTCCCCCATCCCCATCCCTGTTTCACTTGCACCACTCCCCCTGTTCCCCTATCCCCATCCCTGTTTCACCTGCACCACTCCCCCTGTTCCCCCATCCCCATCCCTGTTTCACCTGCACCACTCCCCCTGTTCCCCCATCCCCATCCCTGTTTCACCTGCACCACTCCCCCTGTTCCCCCATCCCTGTTTCACTTGCACCACTCCCCCTATTCCCCCATCCCCATTCCTGTTTCACATGTACAGCACCCCCTGTTCGCCCCTCTTCCTCCCTGTTTCACCTGCACCACTCCCCCTGTTCCCTCTTTTCATTCCACCTCTAAATCCCGTATCCTCCCCCCCCCCCCCACCACCACCTTTGCACCTCTTCCTTTAACTTAAATCAGGACCAATAAACTACTTTATGTGTTTAATTTAGGTTTTTTCTAAGTACGAAAAAGTCTTCAGCCATCTCAAGCATTATTTTACAATTAACTTTAATTAAATTGGTAAGGGGGGGTTGGGTGATAAGAATAATTAATAATTATTCCTAAATCCTTTAGCAAAAGTCAACACTGACCAACCTATGCCCGTTCCCTACCCCAGACCATTCCCTCTACAAATACATTAATTTAGTAATAATAAGCCTTAATAATATATTAATAAATAAATTTTAAAATAAATCTGTGTATGGCTGCAGCCTCCAGCATGTGGCGTCATTACATAGACAGACATTCTCTTTATATATATATATATATATATATATATATATATATATATATATATATATATATATATATATATATATATATATATATATATATATCAATTTACATAAATAAATATTCACTAATATATTCCTTTAAAATTGACACAATCGGATTAAGGCGTCCTGTACATACCAGTTGCATTGCTCCTGGCAGTATGGGTTCGAGTCACTTCTGGCATGTGAGTTTTCAGTTGCAAATAGTCCTGGGGACCATTAAGGCTTGTTTGCATGTGTATATATATATATATATATATATATATATATATATATATATATATATATATATATATATATATATATATATATATATATATATAAAAAAGGGGGTGGTAGGAGAAGTGAACACTCTTTCGTATTCAGAGTTAAATGTCAAGTTTTTCCCTGAGTGCTCTGTGTTCCCTTCTCTGAGGCTGTGGGTCCCTATAATTACACCAGTGGTGGTACCCCCCTATATATATATATATATTTAAAAAATCTGTCATATTTGTAAATTAAATAATAAATATTTTATTATTAAATTTAATTTATTTTTTATATTAATATAATTATTTAATAATTTAATAAAATAATAATTTATTAAAAAACATTAATTTGATTTATTTATTTAATAAAATTAAATAATAAATAATAAATTAAATATTGATATATACTTGTGTGTCCAGGAGGCCATCTGTGTCCCCTCAGATGGTCTCCCTTATCACAGTTTGTGTCTGTGTGTGAGTGTCCGGGCGAGTGTGTGTGAGTGTGAGTGTCCCTGTGAGTGTCCGGGTGCGTGTGTGTCCGGTTATACCTGTGGGTCCAGGAGGCCATCTGTGTCCCCTCAGATGGTCTCCCTTATCACAGTCTATGGGTGTGTGTGAGTGTGAGTGCCCCTGTGAGTGTTCGGGTGAGGGTGTGTGTGTGTGTGTGTGTCCGGGTTTATGTGAGGTTTGGTTCCAGGGAAACATCCTTCCCCTCCCCCCCTTCCCATATCTCCTCCCTTATTCCCACCGTGGGTTCGAATCCCAGGTGATTAGACCTGCTCTAGGTCCATGGATCCAAGGTATCCATCCGTGGGCCCAACGGATTTCACCCCTTCCCCACTTTCCAAGGGCCTGGTCAATTCCAGCTATCCAGGGAACCTGTCGAAACAGAGGCAGCTACAGGAGGGGACACACAAATATTTGTGCCCTGCAGTTACACACCCGTTCCGACAGACTCGATCGCAATCTATCCAGATGAGAACACGTTCTCTTCCGACTAGACCACGCTGGAGTCGCTGTATGTCTCAAATTTGGTTCCTTTATTTATAGTTAGTATTTTTGGTGAATTAATTGATTTGTTTTAATTTTTTATTGACTTAGGTAGAACGATTTGGGGAGTTGGGGGGAGGGGGGGTTGTGTGTAATGGATTGTCGAGATCGTGGTTGGTTAGTATTTATCTAGTTGTGTTCACCTAGTTGTGCTTGCGAGGGTTGAGCTCTACTCTTTCGGCCCGCCTCTCAACTGTCAATCAATCAATTATTACTAACTAATAAAAAACATTCCACACACACACACCCAGGAAGCAGCCCGTAACAGCTGTCTAACGCCCAGGTACATATTTACTGCTTGGTAACAGGGGCATCAGAATGATAGAAACTCTGCTGATTTCCGTTTGTTCCATCACCGGGGGATTGAATGAGCTAGGATTACGAGTCGAGAGCGACGTCCACTCAGCTATAAAGCCCCCTAGTTTGTGTATTGGTGCAAAAGATAATTTGGGAGAGGTTAAGGGAAAGGAATGATGTTTGGTGGCCTTGAAAGCTTTGGAGGGGAGGGGGGTTGGCAGTTATGAATTAAAATTGTTAATTATTTAAGATAGGATATATATGCAAAAGACGTTGCGAGATATAGTAAGAAAAGTGTTTCTGACTGAGGTTAGGTACTGTGTGATTGACTTCTATGTTAGGAAAAAGAACACTTATTACAAACTTAAATTATCTTTTGAAATGTTTCTTTTCAAATAGTTAAAAATTATTCTGTAAAAAACCTATGGTTGCCCTACCCAAAACAAACACACGTGAGCACAATTAGTCCACGGGATTCAGAGAGAGTGAGAGTGAACAGCGAAATAGTAACAAAAAATGTGACATTTAGGGGAAACTATGTCATTCAAACGTTAACCATATAAATTACAGTAACACTAACCGAGCGTCCACATACATATTCCAATCAATTTACATAAATAAACATTCACTAATATATTCCTTTAAAATGGACACACGCAGATAGTTGCAGTACACATGTCAGTTCAATTACTGGTACACATAAACACTCATAGCTGGACGTGTCTGTCCATCTTGACAATAGTAGACATGTAACAAAAAATGTGACAGTAATGGGAAACTATGTCATTCAAACGTATAAATGTTAACCATGTAAATTACAGGAACACTAATCGCGCGCACACGTTCATATGTCAATCAATTTACATAAATACACATTCACTAATGTGTACCTTTAAAATGGACACATACAGATAATTACCGTACACATGTCAGTTCAATTACAGGTACACATAAACACACATAGCTTCACGTGTCTGTCGGTCTTGCCAATAGTACACATGGATACGCACACAAAACAGTCCATTATCAATTAATGTGTGTGTGTGTGTGTATTTATTTTCTCCTTGTATTTACTATATGTATCTGCAGAATCGAGTTATTAGCTCTTGGACCCCGCCTATCATATATATGTATTTTTCCTTTTTTTATATCTACTACATCTATTTCTCTCTAACACACACACACACACACACACACCTCACTTCGCTGGAAGACAGAAGAGTTGGGGGGGGACATGATAACCACATTCAAGATTCTGAAGGGAATTGATAGGGTAGATAAAGACAGGCTATTTAACACAAGGGGAACACGTACAAGGGGACACAGGTGGAAACTAAGTGCCCAAATGAGCCACAGAGATATTAGAAAGAACTTTTTTAGTGTCAGAGTGGTGGACAAATGGAATGCATTAGGAAGAGATGTGGTGGAGGCTGACTCCATACACAGTTTCAAGTGTAGATATGATAGAGCCCGATAGGCTCAGGAATCTGTACACCTGTTGATTGACGGTTGAGAGGCGGGACCAAAGAGCCAGAGCTCAACCCCCGCAAACACAACTAGGTGAGTACAACTAGGTGAGTACACACACACACACACACACACACACACACACACACACACACACACACACACACACACACACACACACACACACACACACACACACACACACACACACACACACACACACAAACTGGAGGCCTACCGTCTAAACGGAGAGAGTTCGTTGGTTATAATCCTAATGGTCCCATATCGAATCTCAGTTGATGCAATAGCAAATCGACAGATATTCTTTAACCTGATTCGTCTGTTCACCGGCTCCCCTCCGACCGGGGAGCCAGTCGGCCGAGCGGACTTATCAAGTCCAGTGTCCTTCACTGGACACTGGACTTGTGATCGTGTGGTCCCGGGTTCGATTCCGGGCGCCGCCGAGAAACAATAGGCAGAGTTTCTTTCACCCTGTGCCCCTGTTATCCTTGCAGTAAAACAGGTACCTGGGTGTTAGTCAGCTGTCACGGGCTGCTTCCTGGGGGTGGAGGCCTGGTCGAGGACCGGACCGCGGGGACACTAAAGCCCCGAAATCATCTCAAGAAGAACCTCAAGAGATAAGCACAAATGAATCCATCAATGGATCCATCTATCTATCTACTTATATCTGTCAATCCATCAATCTATCTTCCCATAAACCAACCATTTATCATTATATACATCTATCTATCCATTTATCCGTCCATCAACTCTTCTGTCTATCCATCCATCTACTCATATGTCTTTCCATCCATCAGATAGACGGATGCATCTATGCATCCGTCTATCCGTCAATGTATATATTTAGCAATCAATGTAAACATCCATCTATCTACTTATATAAATTTTCCTTTAATCCCTGTTTCACTTGCACCACTCCCCCCATTTTCTCCCTCTGCATCCCTGTTTCACCTGCACCACTCCCCCTGTTCCACCATCCCCATCCCTGTTTCACCTGCACCACTCCCCCTGTTCCGCCATCCCCATCCCTGTTTCACCTGCACCACTCCCCCTGTTCCCCCATCCCCATCCCTGTTTCACTTGCACCACTCCCCCTATTCCCCCATCCCCATCCCTGTTTCACTTGCACCACTCCCCCTATTCCCCCATCCCCATTCCTGTTTCACTTGCACCACTCCCCCTGTTCCCCCATCCCCATCCCTGTTTCACTTGCACCACTCCCCCTCTTCCCCCAATCCCCATCCCTGTTTCACTTGCACCACTCCCCCTGTTCCCCTATCCCCATCCCTGTTTCACCTGCACCACTCCCCCTGTTCCCCCATCCCCATCCCTGTTTCACCTGCACCACTCCCCCTGTTCCCCCATCCCCATCCCTGTTTCACCTGCACCACTCCCCCTGTTCCCCCATCCCTGTTTCACTTGCACCACTCCCCCTATTCCCCCATCCCCATTCCTGTTTCACATGTACAGCACCCCCTGTTCGCCCCTCTTCCTCCCTGTTTCACCTGCACCACTCCCCCTGTTCCCTCTTTTCATTCCACCTCTAAATCCCGTATCCTCCCCCCCCCCCCCACCACCACCTTTGCACCTCTTCCTTTAACTTAAATCAGGACCAATAAACTACTTTATGTGTTTAATTTAGGTTTTTTCTAAGTACGAAAAAGTCTTCAGCCATCTCAAGCATTATTTTACAATTAACTTTAATTAAATTGGTAAGGGGGGGTTGGGTGATAAGAATAATTAATAATTATTCCTAAATCCTTTAGCAAAAGTCAACACTGACCAACCTATGCCCGTTCCCTACCCCAGACCATTCCCTCTACAAATACATTAATTTAGTAATAATAAGCCTTAATAATATATTAATAAATAAATTTTAAAATAAATCTGTGTATGGCTGCAGCCTCCAGCATGTGGCGTCATTACATAGACAGACATTCTCTTTATATATATATATATATATATATATATATATATATATATATATATATATATATATATATATATATATATATCAATTTACATAAATAAATATTCACTAATATATTCCTTTAAAATTGACACAATCGGATTAAGGCGTCCTGTACATACCAGTTGCATTGCTCCTGGCAGTATGGGTTCGAGTCACTTCTGGCATGTGAGTTTTCAGTTGCAAATAGTCCTGGGGACCATTAAGGCTTGTTTGCATGTGTATATATATATATATATATATATATATATATATATATATATATATATATATATATATATATATATATATATATATATATATATATATATAAAAAGGGGGTGGTAGGAGAAGTGAACACTCTTTCGTATTCAGAGTTAAATGTCAAGTTTTTCCCTGAGTGCTCTGTGTTCCCTTCTCTGAGGCTGTGGGTCCCTATAATTACACCAGTGGTGGTACCCCCCTATATATATATATATATTTAAAAAATCTGTCATATTTGTAAATTAAATAATAAATATTTTATTATTAAATTTAATTTATTTTTTATATTAATATAATTATTTAATAATTTAATAAAATAATAATTTATTAAAAAACATTAATTTGATTTATTTATTTAATAAAATTAAATAATAAATAATAAATTAAATATTGATATATACTTGTGTGTCCAGGAGGCCATCTGTGTCCCCTCAGATGGTCTCCCTTATCACAGTTTGTGTCTGTGTGTGAGTGTCCGGGCGAGTGTGTGTGAGTGTGAGTGTCCCTGTGAGTGTCCGGGTGCGTGTGTGTCCGGTTATACCTGTGGGTCCAGGAGGCCATCTGTGTCCCCTCAGATGGTCTCCCTTATCACAGTCTATGGGTGTGTGTGAGTGTGAGTGCCCCTGTGAGTGTTCGGGTGAGGGTGTGTGTGTGTGTGTGTGTCCGGGTTTATGTGAGGTTTGGTTCCAGGGAAACATCCTTCCCCTCCCCCCCTTCCCATATCTCCTCCCTTATTCCCACCGTGGGTTCGAATCCCAGGTGATTAGACCTGCTCTAGGTCCATGGATCCAAGGTATCCATCCGTGGGCCCAACGGATTTCACCCCTTCCCCACTTTCCAAGGGCCTGGTCAATTCCAGCTATCCAGGGAACCTGTCGAAACAGAGGCAGCTACAGGAGGGGACACACAAATATTTGTGCCCTGCAGTTACACACCCGTTCCGACAGACTCGATCGCAATCTATCCAGATGAGAACACGTTCTCTTCCGACTAGACCACGCTGGAGTCGCTGTATGTCTCAAATTTGGTTCCTTTATTTATAGTTAGTATTTTTGGTGAATTAATTGATTTGTTTTAATTTTTTATTGACTTAGGTAGAACGATTTGGGGAGTTGGGGGGAGGGGGGGTTGTGTGTAATGGATTGTCGAGATCGTGGTTGGTTAGTATTTATCTAGTTGTGTTCACCTAGTTGTGCTTGCGAGGGTTGAGCTCTACTCTTTCGGCCCGCCTCTCAACTGTCAATCAATCAATTATTACTAACTAATAAAAAACATTCCACACACACACACCCAGGAAGCAGCCCGTAACAGCTGTCTAACGCCCAGGTACATATTTACTGCTTGGTAACAGGGGCATCAGAATGATAGAAACTCTGCTGATTTCCGTTTGTTCCATCACCGGGGGATTGAATGAGCTAGGATTACGAGTCGAGAGCGACGTCCACTCAGCTATAAAGCCCCCTAGTTTGTGTATTGGTGCAAAAGATAATTTGGGAGAGGTTAAGGGAAAGGAATGATGTTTGGTGGCCTTGAAAGCTTTGGAGGGGAGGGGGGTTGGCAGTTATGAATTAAAATTGTTAATTATTTAAGATAGGATATATATGCAAAAGACGTTGCGAGATATAGTAAGAAAAGTGTTTATGACTGAAGTTAGGTACTGTGTGATTGACTTCTATGTTAGGAAAAAGAACACTTATTACAAACTTAAATTATCTTTTGAAATGTTTCTTTTCAAATAGTTAAAAATTATTCTGTAAAAAACCTATGGTTGCCCTACCCAAAACAAACACACGTGAGCACAATTAGTCCACGGGATTCAGAGAGAGTGAGAGTGAACAGCGAAATAGTAACAAAAAATGTGACATTTAGGGGAAACTATGTCATTCAAACGTTTAACCATATAAATTACAGTAACACTAACCGAGCGTCCACATACATATTCCAATCAATTTACATAAATAAACATTCACTAATATATTCCTTTAAAATGGACACACGCAGATAGTTGCAGTACACATGTCAGTTCAATTACTGGTACACATAAACACTCATAGCTGGACGTGTCTGTCCATCTTGACAATAGTAGACATGTAACAAAAAATGTGACAGTAATGGGAAACTATGTCATTCAAACGTATAAATGTTAACCATGTAAATTACAGGAACACTAATCGCGCGCACACGTTCATATGTCAATCAATTTACATAAATACACATTCACTAATGTGTACCTTTAAAATGGACACATACAGATAATTACCGTACACATGTCAGTTCAATTACAGGTACACATAAACACACATAGCTTCACGTGTCTGTCGGTCTTGCCAATAGTACACATGGATACGCACACAAAACAGTCCATTATCAATTAATGTGTGTGTGTGTATTTATTTTCTCCTTGTATTTACTATATGTATCTGCAGAATCGAGTTATTAGCTCTTGGACCCCGCCTATCATATATATGTATTTTTCCTTTTTTTATATCTACTACATCTATTTCTCTCTAACACACACACACACACACACACCTCACTTCGCTGGAAGACAGAAGAGTTGGGGGGGACATGATAACCACATTCAAGATTCTGAAGGGAATTGATAGGGTAGATAAAGACAGGCTATTTAACACAAGGGGAACACGTACAAGGGGACACAGGTGGAAACTAAGTGCCCAAATGAGCCACAGAGATATTAGAAAGAACTTTTTTAGTGTCAGAGTGGTGGACAAATGGAATGCATTAGGAAGAGATGTGGTGGAGGCTGACTCCATACACAGTTTCAAGTGTAGATATGATAGAGCCCGATAGGCTCAGGAATCTGTACACCTGTTGATTGACGGTTGAGAGGCGGGACCAAAGAGCCAGAGCTCAACCCCCGCAAACACAACTAGGTGAGTACAACTAGGTGAGTACACACACACACACACACACACACACACACACACACACACACACACACACACACACACACACACACACACACACACACACACACACACACACACACACACACACACACACACACACACACACAAACTGGAGGCCTACCGTCTAAACGGAGAGAGTTCGTTGGTTATAATCCTAATGGTCCCATATCGAATCTCAGTTGATGCAATAGCAAATCGACAGATATTCTTTAACCTGATTCGCCTGTTCACCGGCTCCCCTCCGACCGGGGAGCCAGTCGGCCGAGCGGACTTATCAAGTCCAGTGTCCTTCACTGGACACTGGACTTGTGATCGTGTGGTCCCGGGTTCGATTCCGGGCGCCGCCGAGAAACAATAGGCAGAGTTTCTTTCACCCTGTGCCCCTGTTACCTTGCAGTAAAACAGGTACCTGGGTGTTAGTCAGCTGTCACGGGCTGCTTCCTGGGGGTGGAGGCCTGGTCGAGGACCGGACCGCGGGGACACTAAAGCCCCGAAATCATCTCAAGAAGAACCTCAAGAGATAAGCACAAATGAATCCATCAATGGATCCATCTATCTATCTACTTATATCTGTCAATCCATCAATCTATCTTCCCATAAACCAACCATTTATCATTATATACATCTATCTATCCATTTATCCGTCCATCAACTCTTCTGTCTATCCATCCATCTACTCATATGTCTTTCCATCCATCAGATAGACGGATGCATCTATGCATCCGTCTATCCGTCAATGTATATATTTAGCAATCAATGTAAACATCCATCTATCTACTTATATAAATTTTCCTTTAATCCCTGTTTCACTTGCACCACTCCCCCCATTTTCTCCCTCTGCATCCCTGTTTCACCTGCACCACTCCCCCTGTTCCACCATCCCCATCCCTGTTTCACCTGCACCACTCCCCCTGTTCCGCCATCCCCATCCCTGTTTCACCTGCACCACTCCCCCTGTTCCCCCATCCCCATCCCTGTTTCACTTGCACCACTCCCCCTATTCCCCCATCCCCATCCCTGTTTCACTTGCACCACTCCCCCTATTCCCCCATCCCCATTCCTGTTTCACTTGCACCACTCCCCCTGTTCCCCCATCCCCATCCCTGTTTCACTTGCACCACTCCCCCTCTTCCCCCATCCCCATCCCTGTTTCACTTGCACCACTCCCCCTGTTCCCCTATCCCCATCCCTGTTTCACCTGCACCACTCCCCCTGTTCCCCCATCCCCATCCCTGTTTCACCTGCACCAGTCCCCCTGTTCCCCCATCCCCATCCCTGTTTCACCTGCACCACTCCCCCTGTTCCCCCATCCCTGTTTCACTTGCACCACTCCCCCTATTCCCCCATCCCCATTCCTGTTTCACATGTACAGCACCCCCTGTTCGCCCCTCTTCCTCCCTGTTTCACCTGCACTACTCCCCCTGTTCCCTCTTTTCATTCCACCTCTAAATCCCGTATCCTCCCCCCCCCCCACCACCACCTTTGCACCTCTTCCTTTAACTTAAATCAGGACCAATAAACTACTTTATGTGTTTAATTTAGGTTTTTTCTAAGTACGAAAAAGTCTTCAGCCATCTCAAGCATTATTTTACAATTAACTTTAATTAAATTGGTAAGGGGGGGTTGGGTGATAAGAATAATTAATAATTATTCCTAAATCCTTTAGCTAAAGTCAACACTGACCAACCTATGCCCGTTCCCTACCCCAGACCATTCCCTCTACAAATACATTAATTTAGTAATAATAAGCCTTAATAATATATTAATAAATAAATTTTAAAATAAATCTGTGTATGGCTGCAGCCTCCAGCATGTGGCGTCATTACATAGACAGACATTCTCTTTATATATATATATATATATATATATATATATATATATATATATATATATATATATATATATATATATATATATATCAATTTACATAAATAAATATTCACTAATATATTCCTTTAAAATTGACACAATCGGATTAAGGCGTCCTGTACATACCAGTTGCATTGCTCCTGGCAGTATGGGCTCGAGTCACTTCTGGCATGTGAGTTTTCAGTTGCATATAGTCCTGGGGACCATTAAGGCTTGTTTGCATGTATATATATATATATATATATATATATATATATATATATATATATATATATATATATATATATATATATATATATTTAAATATATATATATATATATATATATATATATATATATATATATATATATATATATATATATATATATATATATTTAAAAAATCTGTCATATTTGTAAATTAAATAATAAATATTTTATTATTAAATTTAATTTATTTTTTATATTAATATAATTATTTAATTATTTAATAAAATAATAATTTATTAAAAAACATTAATTTGATTTATTTATTTAATAAAATTAAATAATAAATAATAAATTAAATATTGATATATACTTGTGTGTCCAGGAGGCCATCTGTGTCCCCTCAGATGGTCTCCCTTATCACAGTTTGTGTCTGTGTGTGAGTGTCCGGGCGAGTGTGTGTGAGTGTGAGTGTCCCTGTGAGTGTCCGGGTGCGTGTGTGTCCGGTTATACCTGTGGGTCCAGGAGGCCATCTGTGTCCCCTCAGATGGTCTCCCTTATCACAGTCTATGGGTGTGTGTGAGTGTGAGTGCCCCTTTGAGTGTTCGGGTGAGGGTGTGTGTGTGTGTGTGTGTGTCCGGGTTTATGTGAGGTTTGGTTCCAGGGAAACATCCTTCCCCTCCCCCCCCCCCTTCCCATATCTCCTCCCTTATTCCCACCGTGGGTTCGAATCCCAGGTGATTAGACCTGCTCTAGGTCCATGGATCCAAGGTATCCATCCGTGGGCCCAACGGATTTCACCCCTTCCCCACTTTCCAAGGGCCTGGTCAATTCCAGCTATCCAGGGAACCTGTCGAAACAGAGGCAGCTACAGGAGGGGACACACAAATATTTGTGCCCTGCAGTTACACACCCGTTCCGACAGACTCGATCGCAATCTATCCAGATGAGAACACGTTCTCTTCCGACTAGATCACGCTGGAGTCGCTGTATGTTCAAATTTGGTTCCTTTATTTATAGTTAGTATTTTTGGTGAATTAATTGATTTGTTTTAATTTTTTATTGACTTAGGTAGAACGATTTGGGGAGTTGGAGGGAGGGGGGGTTGTGTGTAATGGATTGTCGAGATCGTGGTTGGTTAGTATTTATCTAGTTGTGTTCACCTAGTTGTGCTTGCGAGGGTTGAGCTCTACTCTTTCGGCCCGCCTCTCAACTGTCAATCAATCAATTATTACTAACTAATAAAAAACATTCCACACACACACACCCAGGAAGCAGCCCGTAACAGCTGTCTAACGCCCAGGTACATATTTACTGCTTGGTAACAGGGGCATCAGAATGATAGAAACTCTGCTGATTTCCGTTTGTTCCATCACCGGGGGATTGAATGAGCTAGGATTACGAGTCGAGAGCGACGTCCACTCAGCTATAAAGCCCCCTAGTTTGTGTATTGGTGCAAAAGATAATTTGGGAGAGGTTAAGGGAAAGGAATGATGTTTGGTGGCCTTGAAAGCTTTGGAGGGGAGGGGGGTTGGCAGTTATGAATTAAAATTGTTAATTATTTAAGATAGGATATATATGCAAAAGACGTTGCGAGATATAGTAAGAAAAGTGTTTCTGACTGAGGTTAGGTACTGTGTGATTGACTTCTATGTTAGGAAAAAGAACACTTATTACAAACTTAAATTATCTTTTGAAATGTTTCTTTTCAAATAGTTAAAAATTATTCTGTAAAAAACCTATGGTTGCCCTACCCAAAACAAACACACGTGAGCACAATTAGTCCACGGGATTCAGAGAGAGTGAGAGTGAACAGCGAAATAGTAACAAAAAATGTGACATTTAGGGGAAACTATGTCATTCAAACGTTAACCATATAAATTACAGTAACACTAACCGAGCGTCCACATACATATTCCAATCAATTTACATAAATAAACATTCACTAATATATTCCTTTAAAATGGACACACGCAGATAGTTGCAGTACACATGACAGTTCAATTACTGGTACACATAAACACTCATAGCTGGACGTGTCTGTCCATCTTGACAATAGTAGACATGTAACAAAAAATGTGACAGTAATGGGAAACTATGTCATTCAAACGTATAAATGTTAACCATGTAAATTACAGGAACACTAATCGCGCGCACACGTTCATATGTCAATCAATTTACATAAATACACATTCACTAATGTGTACCTTTAAAATGGACACATACAGATAATTACCTGTACACATGTCAGTTCAATTACAGGTACACATAAACACACATAGCTTCACGTGTCTGTCGGTCTTGCCAATAGTACACATGGATACGCACACAAAACAGTCCATTATCAATTAATGTGTGTGTGTGTATTTATTTTCTCCTTGTATTTACTATATGTATCTGCAGAATCGAGTTATTAGCTCTTGGACCCCGCCTATCATATATATGTATTTTTCCTTTTTTTATATCTACTACATCTATTTCTCTCTAACACACACACACACACACCTCACTTCGCTGGAAGACAGAAGAGTTGGGGGGGACATGATAACCACATTCAAGATTCTGAAGGGAATTGATAGGGTAGATAAAGACAGGCTATTTAACACAAGGGGAACACGTACAAGGGGACACAGGTGGAAACTAAGTGCCCAAATGAGCCACAGAGATATTAGAAAGAACTTTTTTAGTGTCAGAGTGGTGGACAAATGGAATGCATTAGGAAGAGATGTGGTGGAGGCTGACTCCATACACAGTTTCAAGTGTAGATATGATAGAGCCCGATAGGCTCAGGAATCTGTACACCTGTTGATTGACGGTTGAGAGGCGGGACCAAAGAGCCAGAGCTCAACCCCCGCAAACACAACTAGGTGAGTACAACTAGGTGAGTACACACACACACACACACACACACACACACACACACACACACACACACACACACACACAAACTCAACCCGTTCTCACACAAGACAGTACATATATGACTAGTGCTTAAAGTCAATATGTGGAATGTGATTTAGTACATATGTGATATATTCCCAGTTAACTTTTTTACCAAGGCTCAAACTCTTCCTCACGTACCAATTTACGTCTCACAGTACTCGTCCATCAACGTAGATAGCTGAATAGTCGTGATTGGTTCAATTATAACGAAAATTGTAGTTTTCAGGTCCCACATGGGTTGTGAAATTCACCTACTATTGTCCATGTTCTTATAATATTACAGATCAGGTACATCCTATTGAAGGCTCGTAGTTTTGTTTTGAGAAATATTAGTTGTTCTTAGTAAATTATAATAAGCACAATAAATTATTACATAGAATAAGTGCTTCACCAATCAATATTATATACTATAGTTTGTGCTTTAGAAATCTTTAAAGAATGTTTTGTAGGAACGCTAACAGAAAACGATGTTATGTTGGAATGTATATAGGGTAAACTACTGCAAACAGGATGGTATGGTGTGGATTATTGGAAACTATAGGATTAGGGTCCACTACCACCTGTTAGGTGGGTAAGGAGTCCAATAACACCCGCAGGATGAGTATGGGGGTCACATCCACCCACAGGAATGGTATGGGGATCACTTCCACCCCACAGGAAGGGTATGGGATCCAATACCATCCACTGGATGTGTATTGCGTCCACTACCACCGACAGGATGGGTATGGGCTCACAACCACCCACAGGATAGGTATGGGGTCCAATACCACCCACAGGATGAGTATGGGGTCCACTATAACCCACAGGATGGGTATGGGGCTCCAACCACCCACAGAATAAGTATGGGGTACAATAACACCCACTGGATATGTATGGCATCCATTGCCCCCACAGGATGACTATAGGGTACAGTATCGCCCACAGGATTAGTATATAGGGTTCACTGCCGCCCACAGAGTCGGTATGGAGTCCACCGCCACCCACAGGGTCGGTATGGGGTCCACTACCGCCCACTGGGTCGCTATGAAGTCAACTACCGTCCACAGGGTCGGTAGGGGTCCACTACCGCCCACAGGGTCGGCAGGGGGTCCACTGCCACCCACTGGGTCGGTAGGGGGTCCACTGCCGCCCACAGGATCGATAGGGGGTCCACTGCCGCCCACAGGGTCGATATGGGGGGGGTCCACTACCGCCCACAGGATCGATAGGGGGTCCACTGCCGCCCACAGGGTCGGTAGGGGGTCCACTGCCGCCCACACGTTCGGTAGGGGTCCACTGCCGCCCACAGGGTCGGTAGGGGGTCCACTGCCGCCCACAGGATCGATAGGGGGTCCACTGCCGCCCACAGGGTCGATAGGGGGTCCCTTACCGCCCACAGGGTCTCTATGAAGTCAACTACCGCCCATAGTGTTTGTATAGTGTCCACTATCGCCCATAGTGTTATTATGGGGTCCACTACCCCTCATAGGGTCGGTATGGGGGTCCATTACTACCCACAGGGTGTGTCTGGGGTCTATTTTGGCAATACTGCTTTTCCAATCTCATTTGTTGTTCAATGTAAAATATTTGTTGCTCGACTTGCAACAATTTATATATATATATATATAGTATAGTGCCTTTGCAATAATGTACCAATGTGTGTATTTTCATAACTCGTTTTAAATTGTTGAAAAATAAATAACTACATTGTGAATGCAAGTCAATGTTTACATGCTAAATCAGAGTTGCCAGATTCCGCTTAAAATAGCAAATTGTGCTTATTTTCAAAGCTTGAGAATTTAGCTTTAAAGTAGTTAAAAAACTACGAATTTCGCAATTTGCTATGTACTTTAGTGTACTATTTTAAAATAAGGTTGGTTTTTAAGCTGCAAGTCATATGAATCTCAAAAAAGTATATTATTAACAATCTTATCTCCATAGTTCACTAGTTTCTGTAAATCAGATCTGGTAACTGTAGGCCAAGTACTGGTAGACTCAAGACACAATGTGTGTTGAAGCTATTCTCTTTGAAGAAGTCATCTCGACAGGATCTTCCAGCTCCAGCTATAAAACTTCACCAAACATGGATCTACCTAGTACATCAAATGGTAAGGAATTACTAAACTGTAGTAAACTGAATCTGACACTGTCATATATATATATATATATATATATGTATGTGTGTATGTATGTATGTATGTATGTATGTATGTATGTATGTATGTATGTATGTATATATATATATATATATATATGTTGTACCTAGTAGCCAGAACGTCGTACTCGGCTTACTATGCAAGGCCCGATTTGCATAATAAGCCAAGTTTTCCTGACAGTATATTTTCTCTAATTTGTTTTCTGATGAAATGATAAAGCTACCCATTTCATTATGTATGAGGTCAATTTTTTTTATTGGAGTTAAAATTAACGTAGATATATGGCCGAACCTAACCAACCCTACCTAACCTAACCTAACCTATATTTATAGGTTAGGTTAGGTTAGGTAGCCGAAAAAGTTAGGTTAGGTTAGCTTAGGTAGGTTAGGTAGTCGAAAAACAATTAATTCATAAAAACTTGGCTTATTAGGCAAATCGGGCCTTGCATAGTAGGCTGAGAAGTGCGTTCGGGCTACTAGGTACGACATATATATATATATATATATATATATATATATATATATATATATATATATATATATATATATATATATATATATATATGAGGGGTACCACCTCTGGTGCAAGTGTAGGGACCCATAGCCTCGGAGAAGAAAATAAAGAGTACTCAGAGAAGACCTTGTGGATCCTCACTGAACACTTTCATATTTTCTTCTCCTACCACCCTTATTCTTTTGGTATGTGTGTATATTTATCTAACTTTATTTGAAAACGTCATTACACAAAAAAAGTTACAATATTGATTATATATATATATATATATATATATATATATATGTCGTACCTAGTAGCCAGAACGCACTTCTCAGCCTACTATGCAAGGCCCGATTTGCCTAATGAGCCAAGTTTTCCTGAATTAATATATTTTCTCTAATTTTTTTCTTATGAAATGATAAAGCTACCCACTTCATTATGTATGAGGTCATTTTTTTTTTATTGGAGTTAAAATTAACGTAGATATATGACAGAACCTAACCAACCCTACCTAACCTAACCTAGCCTATCTTTATAGGTTAGGTTAGGTTAGGTAGCCGAAAAAGTTAGGTTAGGTTAGGTTAGGTAGGTTAGGTCGTCGAAAAACAATTAGTTCATGAAAACTTGGCGTATTAGGCAAATCGGGCCTTGCATAGTAGGCTGAGAAGTGCGTTCTGGCTATTAGGTACGACATATATATATATATATATATATATATATATATATATATATATATATATATATATATATATGTCGTACCTAGTAGCCAGAACTCTCTTCTCAGCCTACTATTCAAGGCCCGATTTGCCTAATAAGCCAAGTTTTCCTGAATTAATATATTTACTATAGTTTTTTTCTTATGAAATGATAAAGCAACCCTTTTCTCTATGTATGAGGTCAATTTTTTTTTATTGGAGTTAAAATTAACGTAGATATATGACCGAACCTAACCAACCCTACCTAACCTAACCTAACCTATATTTATAGGTAAGGTTAGGTTAGGTTGCCAAAAAAAGCTAGGTTAGGTTAGGTTAGGTAGGTTAGGTAGACGAAAAAACATTAATTCATGAAAACTTGGCTTATTAGGCAAATCGGGCCTTGAATAGTAGGCTGAGAAGTGCGTTCTGGCTATTAGGTACGACATATATATATATATATATATATATATATATATATAATTTTTTTTTCTTCCAATAATATAGTATTCGCTTGAAATTAACAGCCTGGTCAATCAGGCTGTTGGATTCAACTCCTCTCAGTTTTGTTATACGAGTTACAGCATGGTTAATCACATCCAAAATTAAAGTTATTTCCAGATGCAGTCCTAAAATTTTTAACATTGCTCTCACTAGTGTTAATGTAGATTATTTCATAATTTAAATAATATATTTAATTACTGTAGTACATTTTAACAACAATTTAACTTATAATTTTTGCAGCATAGGTCATTTGAATATAAGTATTTTATTAGAAACTATTTCCTTCAGGTCTTCAGGGAAAATTCTTGAGGAGATGCACAAACTGCAAACAATGTGTGCATGTCCGAAGCAATGTTTGCAAGTTCTGCCAGTGTGACTTCCGAAACAGTAGAGAATTAATGAAGAAAGAAGAGGAAGCCCGTTTTCTACTTAAAGGCAAGAAGGCTTTAGAACGAAATACAGCAAGCCGGGTTCTACGAAGGATTGAAAATCAGGTATTGAAGTTTGTCTACATCTGTTGTATTCATTTGTATTCTTCTTATGCTGAACTTGCTTGATAAGGTATAGAATCAACATGAATAATGCTGTACAGTACTTACATACTATTTGTTTATTTATTTATATACAAGATAGCACACTGGGATTATGAGAGTACATAGAATTGATGTTTTTACATTCTTGTAAAGCCACTAGCACACATAGTGTTTTGGGCAGGTCCTTAATCTAACAGATAATTTTAAATAGGCAATTTAAAGCTTAAATGGAAAAAATTGGCTGGTACATTGTAAGAAAGTATCACAAAGATTACTATGTACATTAAAGTAAAATTTGAGGGTTATCAACATATAAATTGTAGCATAATTTGAGGAATATTTCAAGGTATAATATAGTAAGATATGCATTCAATATAACAATCATGATATAAGGTGATAGCAATGATTACAATGGAAAAGTTGTATGGTTTAGGCACATATATTCTGGCATTGGATTTCATAAGATACAGTGCGAGTTTAATACACTAGTTAGGAAACTATCAAGAAAAAATTTAGGTACTTTTTGGTTTTATTTTTTAAAATGGCAGAAGTTGGACAGTTTTTAAATTTGTTAGCAAGTTAGTTCCATAGACAAGGTCCCTTTATTTGCATAGAGTATTTACACAGAATAACTTTGACTCTGGGGATATCAAAGATATTTATTTCTGGTATTGTGATTCTATTATGGGTTCTATTGCACATGCCCAGCTATGCTTCAAACATTTATTTTGTTGCATTTTCCCAGATAGTGTTATTGTTTAAATATTATTTGCTTTTCAGCTAACATATCTGCGTGGCTGTGGGTATGAATCAATCGTTATCTATTACAAGAAAGGACCAGCACGACAAGAAGAGGACAAGAAGATCTTCACCACTAACTTCTTTTTGTGTAAGTAGTTCACATAATATATAAATATATCACCACCTATTATTTTCTCTCATATATATATATATATATATACATATGTATATATATATATATATATATATACATATGTATATATATATATATGTCGTACCTAATAGCCAGAACGCACTTCTCAGCCTACTATTCAAGGCCCGATTTGCCTAATAAGCCAAGTTTTCCTGAATTAATATATTTTTTCTAATTTTTTTCCTATGAAATGATAAAGCTACCCAATTCATTACGTATGAGGTCAATTTTTTTTATTGGAGTTAAAATTAACGTAGATATATGACCGAACCTAACCAACCCTACCTAACCTAACCTAACCTATCTCTATCGGTTAGGTTAGGTTAGGTAGCAGAAAAAGTTAGGTTAGGTTAGGTTAGGTAGGTTAGGTAGTCGAAAAAACATTAATTCATGAAAACTTGGCTTATTATGCAAATTGGGCCATGCATAGTTGGCTGAGAAGTGCGTTCTGGCTATTAGGTACGACATATATATATATATATATATATATATATATATATATGTATATATATATATATATGTATATATATATATATATATATATATATATATATATATATATATATATATATATATATATATATATATATATATATATATATATATATATATAATTTCAATTCAATCATCTCTGTCGTTGATGTATATGGCAAAAAGTGTGTGGCCCAATACAGCACTATGTCTTAACGTAATGGGTCCAAGGGCCCATAAGGTCTCGACAGCATTAAGGGCCCTTTAGCAAACCAGTGTGCTGGTGCCCCTATGACACCCATGACGTCTTTGTATCATTTCAAGTTTGTACATGTACTTCTTAAGATATGGGCACCATACAACTGCTGCATATTCTAGCTTTTGTCTAAAAAAATCATGAACAATTTATTTATTATTTATCCATGAATGCCAGAACTAAACCCTGTGGTACTCCACTCGTGACATTTCTCCAGTCCAATACATTGCCTCTGATTACTGCCCTCATTTTTCTATCAGTTTGAAATTTTTTAATCCATGTTAGAAGCTTACCTGTCACCCCTCCAATATGTTCCAGTTTCCAGAACAAACTCTTATGTGGAATTCTATTGAATGCCTCTTTTAGGTCCAGATAGATGCAGTCAACCCAACCATATCTTTCCTGTAAAATTTCTGCGGCTCGATCATAGTAACTGATTAAATTTGTTACACAGGATCTTCCATTTCAAAATTTTTTATTTTTTATTTTTATTTTTTATTCCAGCACGCACAAGGAAGCTTGATGCAGATAAACTTACATTAGGATCAGAAGGTGATAGCGATAATGCCCTGGAAAAAAATCCTGACGAGCTACAAGTGCAGCAGGTGCATAAAGTCCAAAAGGTACCGCAGGTGCAAGAAATTCAACAATTACAAAAAGTTCCGCAGGTGGAACATTTACAAAAAGTTCCGCCGGTGCAACAAGGGCTACCATTAGCAATCCTTCAGAAACAGCAAGAAGTACAAGTAGTAAAATTTGAACCACAGGGAACTACACCAGGAAAACAGTGTAGTAACAACGGAATGGGAATTTTAAAATACCTGAGGAAACAGGTAAAAAAGGACAAACAATAGAAATGGTTCCTTACACATTATTTGGTAGTTTATAGGTATTTTACTTATAATACTTTATATTATGTCTACAGTTTATAATTTAGTTTACAGTTAATTTACTTTTCAACTTCCATATCTTACATGAAGGATTTTTACTGTTTTTCATTTTTAAAACCTTATTAGTATCATTTATAGTTTAGTGTCAATTCACTTATAATACAATATATGGAATAATTTACTAAATTCATTTAACTATAATAAATTTAAATAAACATTTTTACCCCAGGATGAGTTTCAGTCACCCTACCCAAAAAATTAATGTTTCTTTATTACTAATCTTGTGAGAGGTAGCTTATTGTGCAGCCCATACTCATTCTGTGAGTGTTAGTTTATTGTGCACCCCATAGTCATCATGTCACCCAAGCCTGCTGCAGCTGCACCTGAGGGGTGGTGTAGGGAACCATTAGTGTACTATTATGATTTGAGAGAGAGAATGCTCTGTGGACAGAGCATCAATATGGCTTAAGGCATTGAGCTTTGCCTCAAGATGAAGCTTGGGCTGATCTCTGATTTGCTTCTTGGGAGTCTTCATTTACGTGCACCCCATACTCAACCACTTTGTAGTAATTAATTGTGCAACCCATACTCATCCTGTTACCAGTAGTTTGTGCAACCCATACTTATCCTGTGATCCCTATCCCTCTACTTCAAGTCCCTCAAGGGGCGCACGAATTCAGTTTGGCATACTGCATCCTGCCTTCCCATCCCTAGCTACTGACCCATCACAATATTTTATTTTATTTTATTTATATATATACAAGTAGGTACATTGGGGTTGTGAGAATACATTGAATAGTACAGTATTTACAATCTTGTAAAGCCACTAGTATGCGCAGCGTTTCAGGCAGGTCCTTAATCTAACAGATAATTTTAAGTAGGTAATTTCTATCAGAATTGATAAATGATAATAAATACATTGTTTACATACATACATTACAAATACATACATATAAGCTCAAAAGCTTCATTGAAGGTTGTAACAGAACCCATGAGCACCACACCAGAAAAAAATACAGTTTTGATATTCCAAGAATACGACTTAATCAAACTAGAAATGCTCTACAAATCAAGGGACCCAGAATGTGGAATGATCTTCCCAACCATGTTAAAGACTGTACCTCTCTCAACCAGTTTAAGATAAAAACTAAACACTACCTAATAAATTCACTAACCTACCTTACCCCTCTATTGTCAACCCATGTCTGTTATTTTTTTTTTTTTTTAATCAACACTGTTTGTCAACCTATTGTATTTGTGCTGCTTTTTCAGTCATGTTCCCTCTTTTTTTTATCTTTATTTGTATTTGTTCTCAACACATTTTATTCTTTATGCTCAATTAGTATTAAGTTCTAGATATTAATGTTTTTCCTGCCCGAAACGCGTTGCGTAATAGTGGCTTTAGGCATTGTATGTACTAGCTCTATCTATATATCGATCCATTAATGTAACATTACTTGTATGTATGTACCTTACCTGAATAAACATATTTATTTATTTATTTATTTATTTATACAAGTTTAACTCTGGGGATATCAAAGAGATATTTATTTCTGGTGTGGTGATAATGGGTCCTATTACATCTGTCCAGGAAGAGTTTCAGAGCAGGATTTGCATTTAAGAACAGGGTTTTGTAAATGTAGTTGACACAAGAGAATTTATGGAGTGAGATTATGTTTAGCATGTTTAGGGAGTTAAACAAGGGGGCTGTGTGTTGTCTGAAAGCAGAATTTGATATTATTCTGATAGCAGATTTTTGCTGGGTGATGATGGACTTGAGGTGGTTTGCAGTGGTTTGCAGTGGTTGAACCCCATGCACAGATACCATAGTTGAGATAGGGATAGATTAGTGTATAATATAGAGAGATGAGAGCAGGGTTAGGTACATAATATCTGATTTTGGAGAGTATACCAACTGTTTTAGAGACTTTCTTAGTTATGTATTGTATGTGGGTACTGAAGTTGAGTCTCTTGTCTAAGAATAGACCAAGAAACTTTCCATCATTGTTATTGCTAATGTTTACATTGTCATCTGAAGCTGAATTGCATTTGTAGATTTGCTTCCAAATAAGATGTAGTAGGTCTTTTCTATGTTAAGTGTTAGTTTGTTGGTTGACATCCATAAGTGGACTTCCATAAGTGGGGAGGTTGGTGTTGGGGTTACCTGTGGGAGGTGTACTGTGGGAGGTTGGTGCTGGGGTTACCTGTGGGATGTGTACTGTGGGAGGTTGGTGTTGTGTACTGTGGGAGGTTGGTGTTGGGGTTACTGTGGGAGGTTGGTGCTGGGGTTACTGTGGGAGGTGTACTGTGTGAGGTTGGTGTTGGGGTTACCTGTAGGAGGTGTACTGTGGGAGGTTGGTGTTGTGTACTGTGGGAGGTTGGTGTTGGGGTTACCTGTGGGAGGTGTACTGTGGGAGGTTGGTGCTGGGGTTACCTGTGGGATGTGTACTGTGGGAGGTTGGTGTTGTGTACTGTGGGAGGTTGGTGTTGGGGTTACTGTGGGAGGTTGGTGCTGGGGTTACCTGTGGGAGGTGTACTGTGGGAGGTTGGTGTTGGGGTTACCTGTGGGAGGTTGGTGTTGTGTACTGTGGGAGGTTGGTGTTGTGTACTGTGGGAGGTTGGTGCTGGGGTTACCTGTGGGATGTGTACTGTGGGAGGTTGGTGTTGTGTACTGTGGGAGGTTGGTGCTGGGGTTACCTGTGGGAGGTGTACTGTGGGAGGTTGGTGTTGTGTACTGTAGGAGGTTGGTGTTAGGGTATTCACCTAGTATATCTTGTTTCTGGGTGTACTAACCTAGTATATGTTGCGTGTGTGTGTGTATACTCACCTAGTCTCACCTAGAATATCTTGTGTGTAAGTTCTCAACTAGTACTCACCTAGTATACCTTGTATGTGTGTATTCACCTAGTATATCTTGTTTCTGGGTGTACTAACCTAGTATATGTTGCGTGTGTGTGTGTATACTCACCTAGTCTCACCTAGAATATCTTGTGTGTAAGTTCTCAACTAGTACTCACCTAGTATACCTTGTATGTGTGTATTCACCTAGTATATCTTGTTTCTGGGTGTACTAACCTAGTATATGTTGCGTGTGTGTGTGTATACTCACCTAGTCTCACCTAGAATATCTTGTGTGTAAGTTCTCAACTAGTACTCACCTAGTATACCTTGTATGTGTGTATTCACCTAGTATATCTTGTTTCTGGGTGTACTAACCTAGTATATGTTGCGTGTGTGTGTGTATACTCACCTAGTCTCACCTAGAATATCTTGTGTGTAAGTTCTCAACTAGTACTCACCTAGTATACCTTGTATGTGTGTATTCACCTAGTATATCTTGTTTCTGGGTGTACTAACCTAGTATATGTTGCGTGTGTGTGTGTATACTCACCTAGTCTCACCTAGAATATCTTGTGTGTAAGTTCTCAACTAGTACTCACCTAGTATACCTTGTATGTGTGTATTCACCTAGTATATCTTGTTTCTGGGTGTACTAACCTAGTATATGTTGCGTGTGTGTGTGTATACTCACCTAGTCTCACCTAGAATATCTTGTGTGTAAGTTCTCAACTAGTACTCACCTAGTATACCTTGTATGTGTGTATTTACCTAGTATATCTTGTTTCTGGGTGTACTAACCTAGTATATGTTGCGTGTGTGTGTGTATACTCACCTAGTCTCACCTAGAATATCTTGTGTGTAAGTTCTCAACTAGTACTCACCTAGTATACCTTGTATGTGTGTATTCACCTAGTATATCTTGTTTCTGGGTGTACTAACTTAGTATATGTTGCGTGTGTGTGTATACTCACCTAGTCTCACCTAGAATATCTTGTGTGTAAGTACTCAACTAGTACTCACCTAGTATACCTTGTCAGACCTTGCCTATACCCTATATACAGACCTAGTGTGTGTGTACGATCATATGTGGCATTCTTCCAAGAAAAGGAGTTAGAAATGAAACGGTATAATCAGATCCTTTTATACAACACATTGAGAAAGAATAAAGGTTAAGTGTGGTATCAGTAAGATTTACACACTAGTCCACACTTGCGTGGTGTACAATGTAAGTGGAGGCAGAGTTGGAGGGAGGGAAATGTAGTTGGTGGACCTGTGGTCAGGGTGGCTCCAGAGGTAGGGTGTCAAATTTCAGTGTTTATGGCAGGGTAAGGGAATGGTCGTCGTTGGTCTTGTGATTCAATATTTTCTTGTTGTCGCTAAGTTACACTTTTTCAGGTCTATATAGTACAATGGCCAGTCCTCATGTACCTAGTAATTATGTACCTTAAATTATGTACGTAAATTATGTAATTATGTTCATGTACCTAGTAGCTAGTAGTTATAGTGTCAGTTGGGGGTTAATGGGCCAGGCCGAGTGTGCCTGTGCCCCACAAATATCACCCTTATTGCTGACTAGTTGGTATAACGGCTTTTCCCAAACCTCTCTCTCGCCAGAATTATACTGACATGTGAATATCTTTGGCAGTTGATGAATCCTAAATATAAATAATAAATAAATAAATGTTTATTTAGGTAAGGTACATCCATACAAGAAATTTTTACAAAGATTGGTGGACTTATAGATAGATTCATACATTGCATAACTGCATGGCATAACTGGCAATCCCCTCATAGTGTTCAAGTGAGAACTGGATAAGCACCTCCAAAGGATACCCAAGTATGCCAAGTATGCTGCCCTGAGGAACACCAATGTTGATGGGTAGGGTGGGAGAAATTGAATTATTCACAGAAACATACTGGAGCCTGTCAGTGAGGTACGTAGGATTTGAGGTATTGCAGGGAATACAAGACACTGATCACTGGTCTCCCATTTGGTCCTCATTGCTTTATCTTACTATTATTGAATGTCAATAACCGTATTATGCAATTTCAATTTCTTCTATTGCTTTCTTTATTATGCACCCCATACCCATCCCGTGGGCCGTGGTGTAAAGGATTACAGAGGCACATAATCGGTTCAGGACCGGAACCCTCTAGTTCGTTTAGCTAAGCAAATAACAATGTTTGACGCTAGTTACAAAATTATTAATGTTGTATACACATGTACACACACACTCATACATACATACATATATATATATATATATATATATATATATATATATATATATATATATATATATATATATATAATTATACCAGTATAATCTAATAATATATACTGGTCTAATAAAATAATTATACCAGTTAATACTCTCACTCGTTGTGTTAGGATATGTTAGCTTGATAAAACTGACTGTTCATTGTTGAGAAATGTGTTAACAAACAATATATCTGACTTATCAAGACTGTAGCTTGCTTAGCAAGGAACTTTTTTTAAATTTGGGTTCAGTTTAACTACCGCTCAAGGGATGAGTAATTGGGGCATAATAAAGGAACTAAGCTGATAAAATGAAAGATGGGGGATCAGCCATTACACGTGTTAATGACTCTTGTATAGTTGTGTAGTTAAGGACATCAGGGTAAAGGGGTAATGGGCATTGTGGTTGATTGTTCTACCTGGGAATCCTCCACTGTTTTATATCTTATGTATGTATGTATGTACTAACCTAGTTGTGGTTGCAAGGGTTGAACTTTGGCTCTTTGGTCCCGCCACTTGAATACATACACTTGAATACATACACTTTCCATACACTTGAAACTGTGTATGGAATCAGCCTCCACCACCTGTGTCCCCTTGTGCGTGTACCACATGTGTTAAATAAATGTATGTATGTATGTATGTATGTACGTATGTATGTATGTATGTATGTATGTATGTATGTATGTATGTATGTATGTATGTATGTATGTATGTATGTATGTATGTATGTATGTATGTAAGGAGAGAGAGAGAGAGAGAGAGAGAGAGAGAGAGAGAGAGAGAGAGAGAGAGAGAGAGAGAGAGAGAGAGAGAGAGAGAGAGAGAGAGAGAGAGAGAGAGAGAGAGAGAGAGAGAGAGAGAGAGAGAGAGAGAGAGAGAGAGAGAGAGAGAGAAAGAGATGAAGATCGAGACAGAGAAATAGATATAGACAGAGTCAGGGAGAGAATGTTAGACACAGAGACGTATAGATAAGGATATGCAAAGTCAGTGAGAGAATGACAGAGATAGAGCGAGGAAAGAGACAGAGAGATAGGCTGACACAGAGAATGTCAGAAACGAGGAGAGGCAGAGACAGAGGGACAGGGACAGACGGACAGGGCCAGAGGAGGGACGGGGGAACAGAGGGGGAGCAGTGGGACAGGGAGGGAGACAGGGACAGAGAGGGGGACATGGACAGAGACAGAGACAGAGGGACAGGGTCAGAGAGGGGGACCGGGGGACAGAGGGAGGAGAGGGGGGCAGGAGACCAAGAGAGAGGGGACAGAGGAGAGACAGGGACAAGGGGACAGAGATGGATAGGGGGACTGGAGGAAAGGGAGGGGGACAGATGATGGACAGCGGACAGAAAGAGTGGGCAGGGGGACAGAGAGGTACAGGGGACAGAGAGATGGACAGGGGGACATAGAGGAACAGGGGGACAGAGAGTGACAGGGGGACAGAGAGAGGAACAGGAGGACAGAGAAGAACAGGGGGACAGAGAGAGACAGGGGGGACAGAGACAGGGACAATGGGATAGAGAGGGACAGGGGGACAGAGAGATGGAAAGGGGGGACAGGGGGACAGAGAGGGGGAAAGGGATCTGGGACAGAGGACAGAAAATGTGGGCAAGGGGACAAAGTGAGGGACAGGGGACAAAGATGGACAGGGGGACAAAGATGGACAAGGGGGACAGGAGGAAAGGGGGGAGATGTATGAGGGGAAATGTTTGCGGAAGATGGAGAAGGGGTATTTAGAACGGTAAGTTAGAGAGGGGGCAACTAAGGCCCATCATTGAAAAACAAATGAGCATCATTGCAATAGCAGGAGCCACGCACATCTTTAGCCTGCGTTGTTGAGACATTGTCAATTAAGCGGTGTCCAATAGCAGTATCTTCGGTATTTAAGCGTTACCTTAAAAAATACTGGAAATATTGAAAGCTATTAATCCAGATATTAATCCCCTTGTGCAACGCACACAAGAGGCAACAGCTTCTAGTTCTACAAGCCGCAATATAAAATAGAGAATAGGCGATTGTTTTCACTCACAGTGTAATAAACCCACGGACCCACCCACCCGCTGAAGCCGTAAATGCCAAGACATTACTTCCGTTTAAAATTAAGCCGGAATAATCCTCAGGTATGTGGAGGATGTGGGAGGCCTTTGATCAACCACCGACTTCCTGCCCCGTCGACGGGGCCATCAGCCCTCAGTGTGCCCTCAGCCAAAATAATGTGAAACATGTATGTGGGTGTATTAAATATTTTAATTTATTATTTCCAAGATTTAGCTGTTAGCTCTTGGACCCCGCCTTTCTAAGCGTCGGTTGTCTAATGTACCGACTCTCGGCCTCTTTTCCTCCATCATATCTAAACAACATATATTTTTATCTAACACACTCACACATCCCCAAGATGCAGCCTTTAGCAGCTTCCTGACTTTCAGGTTCCTATTTACTGCAAGGTGAATAGAGGCATTAGTGTGTGTATGTTTGTGTCTGTGTGTGTGTGTGTGTATACGTGTGTGTGTGTGTGTGTATACTCACCTAGTTGTGGTTGCGGGGGGTTGAGCTCTGGCTCTTTGGTCCCACCTCTCAACTGACAATCAACTGATGTACAGATTCCTGAGCCTACTGGGCTCTATCATATCTGCATTTGAAACTGTGTATGGAGTCAGCCTCCACCACATCACTGCCTAATGCATTCCATCTATTAACTACTCTGACACTGAAAAAGTTCTTTCTAACATCCTAGTGGTTCATTTGGGTACTAAGTTTCCACCTGTGTCCCCTTGTTCGCCTACCACCCGTGTTAAACAGTTTATCTTTATGTACCCTATCAATTGCATTTCTCGCAGCCTGTCCTCGTAACTCATGCCTCTTAGTCCTGGGACTAGCCTATTTGCATACCACTAAACTTTTTCAAGCTTCGTCTTGTGCTTTTTTTTTTTTTTTTTTTTTTTTGAGATATATACAAGAGTTGTTATATTCTTGTACAGCCTAGTACTAAGTATATGGTGTTTGGCTAGATAAGAGTAAAACTGCTTGTAGATTAGTTTTTCAAAAAATGTTGACAAGTTAGGCAGGATTGATATAGGTCTGTAATTGTTAACATCTGTGAGATCACCACATTTGTGTACAGGGGTAACTCGCTTTTTTTAGGATAACTGGAAAGGTTTGGAGTTCAAGTGACCTGTTGAAGAGCATGAGAATTCTTTGGAGACAATTCCTAACCTATACTTCTTCTCAAGGTCATGTTTTTTATTAATGGGTTTAAGTATTCCCTTTGTAAGCAAGGGATTGTTAAGCCTTTTGGTTATACTTACAAAAAAGTCACAGGACAGACATTATCAGCAGCAGTTATAAAATTGTCAATAGCAGTTTCATTGTGCAGCCTAAAACTTAACTCCCTTGACTCTAGAGGTATATATATTAGGTTTAGGTTAGGTTTTTTTAATTAAACCAGCCAGGATGAGTGAAGCCATGAAGGGCGTTTTTATTAATTAAAACACCCAAATGTTGGGTGCTTCAGGTGTTGTTCCTCTTGGATGATCTTGTACCTCTCTGTCTCACACCTGTAAGAATGAGTGATATGGTTAAGGGGGAAACAAAGTGCAGGCAAGGCAATGGAGGCCAGTAGTAATCTTAGGGCTAGGATAATTAGAAATTAGAGAAATTAAGTAAGAGAAATTAGCAAGAGAAATCAGGTAAAATTTATTATACTTAACTTTTGTATCATGAGTTTAGTAGTAAATCTTCATCTTCATCATCATCATCTTCACTGTCACAAAGCTCCAGGTAGGGCTCGGAAACATCAACATCCTCTTCCTGGTATCCAAATAAACGCTTTGCATCACTCAGCTTGTCAGAACACATCTTTTGCCCTTGCTTCAAAAGAGCCAAGATTCCACTCTTATTTTTGGTCGATAGGTGCTTCTCTTCAATAGTGTACATCACGACCGGACATAAGGAAGTGATAGCCGAGAAAGGCGTCCCTGTACATACCAGTTGTGGGAGTATGGGTTCGAGTCACTTCTGGGGTGTGAGTTTTCAGTTGTATATAGTCCTGGGGACCATTCAGGCTTGTTTGCATTTGTGTTCCTCACGTGTGCCCCAAAGAATGAGGTGATTTGATAAAATGCTATGCCCAAGATTACCATCCGAGTGCCGGCGGGGAAGTGGTTCAAATAGCCTCGGCTATCACTTCCTTATGTCCGGTCGTGATGGTCAAGCGGATTAAGGCGTCCCTGTACATACCAGTTGTGGGAGTATGGGTTCGAGTCACTTCTGGGGTGTGAGTTTTCAGTTGTATATAGTCCTGGGGACCATTCAGGCTTGTTTGCATTTGTGTTCCTCACGTGTGCCCCAAAGAATGAGGTGATTTGATAAAATGCTATGCCCAAGATTACCATCCGAGTGCCGGCGGGGAAGTGGTTCAAATAGCCTCGGCTATCACTTCCTTATGTCCGGTCGTGATGGTCAAGCGGATTAAGGCGTCCCTGTACATACCAGTTGTGGGAGTATGGGTTCGAGTCACTTCTGGGGTGTGAGTTTTCAGTTGTATATAGTCCTGGGGACCATTCAGGCTTGTTTGCATTTGTGTTCCTCACGTGTGCCCCAAAGAATGAGGTGATTTGATAAAATGCTATGCCCAAGATTACCATCCGAGTGCCGGCGGGGAAGTGGTTCAAATAGCCTCGGCTATCACTTCCTTATGTCCGGTCGTGATGGTCAAGCGGATTAAGGCGTCCCTGTACATACCAGTTGTGGGAGTATGGGTTCGAGTCACTTCTGGGGTGTGAGTTTTCAGTTGTATATAGTCCTGGGGACCATTCAGGCTTGTTTGCATTTGTGTTCCTCACGTGTGCCCCAAAGAATGAGGTGATTTGATAAAATGCTATGCCCAAGATTACCATCCGAGTGCCGGCGGGGAAGTGGTTCAAATAGCCTCGGCTATCACTTCCTTATGTCCGGTCGTGATGGTCAAGCGGATTAAGGCGTCCCTGTACATACCAGTTGTGGGAGTATGGGTTCGAGTCACTTCTGGGGTGTGAGTTTTCAGTTGTATATAGTCCTGGGGACCATTCAGGCTTGTTTGCATTTGTGTTCCTCACGTGTGCCCCAAAGAATGAGGTGATTTGATAAAATGCTATGCCCAAGATTACCATCCGAGTGCCGGCGGGGAAGTGGTTCAAATAGCCTCGGCTATCACTTCCTTATGTCCGGTCGTGATGGTCAAGCGGATTAAGGCGTCCCTGTACATACCAGTTGTGGGAGTATGGGTTCGAGTCACTTCTGGGGTGTGAGTTTTCAGTTGTATATAGTCCTGGGGACCATTCAGGCTTGTTTGCATATATATATATATATATATATATATATATATATATATATATATATATATATATATATATATATATCAATTTACATAAATAAATATTCACTAATATATTCCTTTAAAATTGACACAATCGGATTAAGGCGTCCTGTACATACCAGTTGCATTGCTCCTGGCAGTATGGGTTCGAGTCACTTCTGGCATGTGAGTTTTCAGTTGCATATAGTCCTGGGGACCATTAAGGCTTGTTTGCATGTGTATATATATATATATATATATATATATATATATATATATATATATATATATATATATATTTAAAAAATCTGTCATATTTGTAAATTAAATAATAAATATTTTATTATTAAATTAATTTTTATTTTTTATAATAATATAATTATTTAATAATTTAATAAAATAATAATTTATTAAAAAACATTAATTTGATTTATTTATTTAATAAAATTAAATAATAAATTAAATTTTGATATATACTTGTGTGTCCAGGAGGCCATCTGTGTCCCCTCAGATGGTCTCCCTTATCGCAGTTTGTGTCTGTGTGTGAGTGTCCGGGCGAGTGTGTGTGAGTGTGAGTGTCCCTGTGAGTGTCCGGGTGCGTGTGTGTCCGGTTATACCTGTGGGTCCAGGAGGCCATCTGTGTCCCCTCAGATGGTCTCCCTTATCACAGTCTATGGGTGTGTGTGAGTGTGAGTGCCCCTGTGAGTGTTCGGGTGAGGGTGTGTGTGTGTGTGTGAGTGTCCGGGTTTATGTGTTGTTTGGTTCCAGGGAAACATCCTTCCCCTCCCCCCCTTCCCATATCTCCTCCCTTATTCCCACCGTGGGTTCGAATCCCAGGTGATTAGACCTGCTCTAGGTCCATGGATCCAAGGTATCCATCCGTGGGCCCAACGGATTTCACCCCTTCCCCACTTTCCAAGGGCCTGGTCAATTCCAGCTATCCAGGGAACCTGTCGAAACAGAGGCAGCTACAGGAGGGGACACACAAATATTTGTGCCCTGCAGTTACACACCCGTTCCGACAGACTCGATCGCAATCTATCCAGATGAGAACACGTTCTCTTCCGACTAGACCACGCTGGAGTCGCTGTATGTCTCAAATTTGGTTCCTTTATTTATAGTTAGTATTTTTGGTGAATTAATTGATTTGTTTTAATTTTTTATTGACTTAGGTAGAACGATTTGGGGAGTTGGGGGGAGGGGGGGTTGTGTGTAATGGATTGTCGAGATCGTGGTTGGTTAGTATTTATCTAGTTGTGTTCACCTAGTTGTGCTTGCGAGGGTTGAGCTCTACTCTTTCGGCCCGCCTCTCAACTGTCAATCAATCAATTATTACTAACTAATAAAAAACATTCCACACACACACACCCAGGAAGCAGCCCGTAACAGCTGTCTAACGCCCAGGTACATATTTACTGCTTGGTAACAGGGGCATCAGAATGATAGAAACTCTGCTGATTTCCGTTTGTTCCATCACCGGGGGATTGAATGAGCTAGGATTACGAGTCGAGAGCGACGTCCACTCAGCTATAAAGCCCCCTAGTTTGTGTATTGGTGCAAAAGATAATTTGGGAGAGGTTAAGGGAAAGGAATGATGTTTGGTGGCCTTGAAAGCTTTGGAGGGGAGGGGGGTTGGCAGTTATGAATTAAAATTGTTAATTATTTAAGATAGGATATATATGCAAAAGACGTTGCGAGATATAGTAAGAAAAGTGTTTCTGACTGAGGTTAGGTACTGTGTGATTGACTTCTATGTTAGGAAAAAGAACACTTATTACAAACTTAAATTATCTTTTGAAATGTTTCTTTTCAAATAGTTAAAAATTATTCTGTAAAAAACCTATGGTTGCCCTACCCAAAACAAACACACGTGAGCACAATTAGTCCACGGGATTCAGAGAGAGTGAGAGTGAACAGCGAAATAGTAACAAAAAATGTGACATTTAGGGGAAACTATGTCATTCAAACGTTAACCATATAAATTACAGTAACACTAACCGAGCGTCCACATACATATTCCAATCAATTTACATAAATAAACATTCACTAATATATTCCTTTAAAATGGACACACGCAGATAGTTGCAGTACACATGACAGTTCAATTACTGGTACACATAAACACTCATAGCTGGACGTGTCTGTCCATCTTGACAATAGTAGACATGTAACAAAAAATGTGACAGTAATGGGAAACTATGTCATTCAAACGTATAAATGTTAACCATGTAAATTACAGGAACACTAATCGCGCGCACACGTTCATATGTCAATCAATTTACATAAATACACATTCACTAATGTGTACCTTTAAAATGGACACATACAGATAATTACCGTACACATGTCAGTTCAATTACAGGTACACATAAACACACATAGCTTCACGTGTCTGTCGGTCTTGCCAATAGTACACATGGATACGCACACAAAACAGTCCATTATCAATTAATGTGTGTGTGTGTGTGTATTTATTTTCTCCTTGTATTTACTATATGTATCTGCAGAATCGAGTTATTAGCTCTTGGACCCCGCCTATCATATATATGTATTTTTCCTTTTTTTATATCTACTACATCTATTTCTCTCTAACACACACACACACACACACACACACCTCACTTCGCTGGAAGACAGAAGAGTTGGGGGGGGACATGATAACCACATTCAAGATTCTGAAGGGAATTGATAGGGTAGATAAAGACAGGCTATTTAACACAAGGGGAACACGTACAAGGGGACACGGGTGGAAACTAAGTGCCCAAATGAGCCACAGAGATATTAGAAAGAACTTTTTTAGTGTCAGAGTGGTGGACAAATGGAATGCATTAGGAAGAGATGTGGTGGAGGCTGACTCCATACACAGTTTCAAGTGTAGATATGATAGAGCCCGATAGGCTCAGGAATCTGTACACCTGTTGATTGACGGTTGAGAGGCGGGACCAAAGAGCCAGAGCTCAACCCCCGCAAACACAACTAGGTGAGTACAACTAGGTGAGTACACACACACACACACACACACACACACACACACACACACACACACACACACACACACACACACACACACACACACACACACACACACACACACACACACACACACACACAAACTGGAGGCCTACCGTCTAAACGGAGAGAGTTCGTTGGTTATAATCCTAATGGTCCCATATCGAATCTCAGTTGATGCAATAGCAAATCGACAGATATTCTTTAACCTGATTCGCCTGTTCACCGGCTCCCCTCCGACCGGGGAGCCAGTCGGCCGAGCGGACTTATCAAGTCCAGTGTCCTTCACTGGACACTGGACTTGTGATCGTGTGGTCCCGGGTTCGATTCCGGGCGCCGCCGAGAAACAATAGGCAGAGTTTCTTTCACCCTGTGCCCCTGTTACCTTGCAGTAAAACAGGTACCTGGGTGTTAGTCAGCTGTCACGGGCTGCTTCCTGGGGGTGGAGGCCTGGTCGAGGACCGGACCGCGGGGACACTAAAGCCCCGAAATCATCTCAAGAAGAACCTCAAGAGATAAGCACAAATGAATCCATCAATGGATCCATCTATCTATCTACTTATATCTGTCAATCCATCAATCTATCTTCCCATAAACCAACCATTTATCATTATATACATCTATCTATCCATTTATCCGTCCATCAACTCTTCTGTCTATCCATCCATCTACTCATATGTCTTTCCATCCATCAGATAGACGGATGCATCTATGCATCCGTCTATCCGTCAATGTATATATTTAGCAATCAATGTAAACATTCATCTATCTACTTATATAAATTTTCCTTTAATCCCTGTTTCACTTGCACCACTCCCCCCATTTTCTCCCTCTGCATCCCTGTTTCACCTGCACCACTCCCCCTGTTCCACCATCCCCATCCCTGTTTCACCTGCACCACTCCCCCTGTTCCGCCATCCCCATCCCTGTTTCACCTGCACCACTCCCCCTGTTCCCCCATCCCCATCCCTGTTTCACTTGCACCACTCCCCCTATTCCCCCATCCCCATCCCTGTTTCACTTGCACCACTCCCCCTATTCCCCCATCCCCATTCCTGTTTCACTTGCACCACTCCCCCTGTTCCCCCATCCCCATCCCTGTTTCACTTGCACCACTCCCCCTCTTCCCCCATCCCCATCCCTGTTTCACTTGCACCACTCCCCCTGTTCCCCTATCCCCATCCCTGTTTCACCTGCACCACTCCCCCTGTTCCCCCATCCCCATCCCTGTTTCACCTGCACCACTCCCCCTGTTCCCCCATCCCCATCCCTGTTTCACCTGCACCACTCCCCCTGTTCCCCCATCCCTGTTTCACTTGCACCACTCCCCCTATTCCCCCATCCCCATTCCTGTTTCACATGTACAGCACCCCCTGTTCGCCCCTCTTCCTCCCTGTTTCACCTGCACCACTCCCCCTTTTCCCTCTTTTCATTCCACCTCTAAATCCCGTATCCTCCCCCCCCCCCCCACCACCACCTTTGCACCTCTTCCTTTAACTTAAATCAGGACCAATAAACTACTTTATGTGTTTAATTTAGGTTTTTTCTAAGTACGAAAAAGTCTTCAGCCATCTCAAGCATTATTTTACAATTAACTTTAATTAAATTGGTAAGGGGGGGTTGGGTGATAAGAATAATTAATAATTATTCCTAAATCCTTTAGCAAAAGTCAACACTGACCAACCTATGCCCGTTCCCTACCCCAGACCATTCCCTCTACAAATACATTAATTTAGTAATAATAAGCCTTAATAATATATTAATAAATAAATTTTAAAATAAATCTGTGTATGGCTGCAGCCTCCAGCATGTGGCGTCATTACATAGACAGACATTCTCTTTATATATATATATATATATATATATATATATATATATATATATATATATATATATATATATATATATATCAATTTACATAAATAAATATTCACTAATATATTCCTTTAAAATTGACACAATCGGATTAAGGCGTCCTGTACATACCAGTTGCATTGCTCCTGGCAGTATGGGTTCGAGTCACTTCTGGCATGTGAGTTTTCAGTTGCAAATAGTCCTGGGGACCATTAAGGCTTGTTTGCATGTATATATATATATATATATATATATATATATATATATATATATATATATATATATATATATATATATATATATATATATATATATATATATATATATTTAAAAAATCTGTCATATTTGTAAATTAAAAAATAAATATTTTATTATTAAATTTAATTTATTTTTTATATTAATATAATTATTTAATAATTTAATAAAATAATAATTTATTAAAAAACATTAATTTGATTTATTTATTTAATAAAATTAAATAATAAATAATAAATTAAATATTGATATATACTTGTGTGTCCAGGAGGCCATCTGTGTCCCCTCAGATGGTCTTCCTTATCACAGTTTGTGTCTGTGTGTGAGTGTCCGGGCGAGTGTGTGTGAGTGTGAGTGTCCCTGTGAGTGTCCGGGTGCGTGTGTGTCCGGTTATACCTGTGGGTCCAGGAGGCCATCTGTGTCCCCTCAGATGGTCTCCCTTATCACAGTCTATGGGTGTGTGTGAGTGTGAGTGCCCCTGTGAGTGTTCGGGTGAGGGTGTGTGTGTGTGTGTGTGTCCGGGTTTATGTGAGGTTTGGTTCCAGGGAAACATCCTTCCCCTCCCCCCCTTCCCATATCTCCTCCCTTATTCCCACCGTGGGTTCGAATCCCAGGTGATTAGACCTGCTCTAGGTCCATGGATCCAAGGTATCCATCCGTGGGCCCAACGGATTTCACCCCTTCCCCACTTTCCAAGGGCCTGGTCAATTCCAGCTATCCAGGGAACCTGTCGAAACAGAGGCAGCTACAGGAGGGGACACACAAATATTTGTGCCCTGCAGTTACACACCCGTTCCGACAGACTCGATCGCAATCTATCCAGATGAGAACACGTTCTCTTCCGACTAGACCACGCTGGAGTCGCTGTATGTCTCAAATTTGGTTCCTTTATTTATAGTTAGTATTTTTGGTGAATTAATTGATTTGTTTTAATTTTTTATTGACTTAGGTAGAACGATTTGGGGAGTTGGGGGGAGGGGGGGTTGTGTGTAATGGATTGTCGAGATCGTGGTTGGATAGTATTTATCTAATTGTGTTCACCTAGTTGTGCTTGCGAGGGTTGAGCTCTACTCTTTCGGCCCGCCTCTCAACTGTCAATCAATCAATTATTACTAACTAATAAAAAACATTCCACACACACACACCCAGGAAGCAGCCCGTAACAGCTGTCTAACACCCAGGTACATATTTACTGCTTGGTAACAGGGGCATCAGAATGATAGAAACTCTGCTGATTTCCGTTTGTTCCATCACCGGGGGATTGAATGAGCTAGGATTACGAGTCGAGAGCGACGTCCACTCAGCTATAAAGCCCCCTAGTTTGTGTATTGGTGCAAAAGATAATTTGGGAGAGGTTAAGGGAAAGGAATGATGTTTGGTGGCCTTGAAAGCTTTGGAGGGGAGGGGGGTTGGCAGTTATGAATTAAAATTGTTAATTATTTAAGATAGGATATATATGCAAAAGACGTTGCGAGATATAGTAAGAAAAGTGTTTCTGACTGAGGTTAGGTACTGTGTGATTGACTTCTATGTTAGGAAAAAGAACACTTATTACAAACTTAAATTATCTTTTGAAATGTTTCTTTTCAAATAGTTAAAAATTATTCTGTAAAAAACCTATGGTTGCCCTACCCAAAACAAACACACGTGAGCACAATTAGTCCACGGGATTCAGAGAGAGTGAGAGTGAACAGCGAAATAGTAACAAAAAATGTGACATTTAGGGGAAACTATGTCATTCAAACGTTAACCATATAAATTACAGTAACACTAACCGAGCGTCCACATACATATTCCAATCAATTTACATAAATAAACATTCACTAATATATTCCTTTAAAATGGACACACGCAGATAGTTGCAGTACACATGTCAGTTCAATTACTGGTACACATAAACACTCATAGCTGGACGTGTCTGTCCATCTTGACAATAGTAGACATGTAACAAAAAATGTGACAGTAATGGGAAACTATGTCATTCAAACGTATAAATGTTAACCATGTAAATTACAGGAACACTAATCGCGCGCACACGTTCATATGTCAATCAATTTACATAAATACACATTCACTAATGTGTACCTTTAAAATGGACACATACAGATAATTACCGTACACATGTCAGTTCAATTACAGGTACACATAAACACACATAGCTTCACGTGTCTGTCGGTCTTGCCAATAGTACACATGGATACGCACACAAAACAGTCCATTATCAATTAATGTGTGTGTGTATTTATTTTCTCCTTGTATTTACTATATGTATCTGCAGAATCGAGTTATTAGCTCTTGGACCCCGCCTATCATATATATGTATTTTTCCTTTTTTTATATCTACTACATCTATTTCTCTCTAACACACACACACACACACACACCTCACTTCGCTGGAAGACAGAAGAGTTGGGGGGGACATGATAACCACATTCAAGATTCTGAAGGGAATTGATAGGGTAGATAAAGACAGGCTATTTAACACAAGGGGAACACGTACAAGGGGACACAGGTGGAAACTAAGTGCCCAAATGAGCCACAGAGATATTAGAAAGAACTTTTTTAGTGTCAGAGTGGTGGACAAATGGAATGCATTAGGAAGAGATGTGGTGGAGGCTGACTCCATACACAGTTTCAAGTGTAGATATGATAGAGCCCGATAGGCTCAGGAATCTGTACACCTGTTGATTGACGGTTGAGAGGCGGGACCAAAGAGCCAGAGCTCAACCCCCGCAAACACAACTAGGTGAGTACAACTAGGTGAGTACACACACACACACACACACACACACACACACACACACACACACACACACACACACACACACACACACACACACACACACACACACACACACACACACACACACACACACACACACACACACACACACACACACAAACTGGAGGCCTACCGTCTAAACGGAGAGAGTTCGTTGGTTATAATCCTAATGGTCCCATATCGAATCTCAGTTGATGCAATAGCAAATCGACAGATATTCTTTAACCTGATTCGCCTGTTCACCGGCTCCCCTCCGACCGGGGAGCCAGTCGGCCGAGCGGACTTATCAAGTCCAGTGTCCTTCACTGGACACTGGACTTGTGATCGTGTGGTCCCGGGTTCGATTCCGGGCGCCGCCGAGAAACAATAGGCAGAGTTTCTTTCACCCTGTGCCCCTGTTACCTTGCAGTAAAACAGGTACCTGGGTGTTAGTCAGCTGTCACGGGCTGCTTCCTGGGGGTGGAGGCCTGGTCGAGGACCGGACCGCGGGGACACTAAAGCCCCGAAATCATCTCAAGAAGAACCTCAAGAGATAAGCACAAATGAATCCATCAATGGATCCATCTATCTATCTACTTATATCTGTCAATCCATCAATCTATCTTCCCATAAACCAACCATTTATCATTATATACATCTATCTATCCATTTATCCGTCCATCAACTCTTCTGTCTATCTATCCATCTACTCATATGTCTTTCCATCCATCAGATAGACGGATGCATCTATGCATCCGTCTATCCGTCAATGTATATATTTAGCAATCAATGTAAACATCCATCTATCTACTTATATAAATTTTCCTTTAATCCCTGTTTCACTTGCACCACTCCCCCCATTTTCTCCCTCTGCATCCCTGTTTCACCTGCACCACTCCCCCTGTTCCACCATCCCCATCCCTGTTTCACCTGCACCACTCCCCCTGTTCCGCCATCCCCATCCCTGTTTCACCTGCACCACTCCCCCTGTTCCCCCATCCCCATCCCTGTTTCACTTGCACCACTCCCCCTATTCCCCCATCCCCATCCCTGTTTCACTTGCACCACTCCCCCTATTCCCCCATCCCCATTCCTGTTTCACTTGCACCACTCCCCCTGTTCCCCCATCCCCATCCCTGTTTCACTTGCACCACTCCCCCTCTTCCCCCATCCCCATCCCTGTTTCACTTGCACCACTCCCCCTGTTCCCCTATCCCCATCCCTGTTTCACCTGCACCACTCCCCCTGTTCCCCCATCCCCATCCCTGTTTCACCTGCACCAGTCCCCCTGTTCCCCCATCCCCATCCCTGTTTCACCTGCACCACTCCCCCTGTTCCCCCATCCCTGTTTCACTTGCACCACTCCCCCTATTCCCCCATCCCCATTCCTGTTTCACATGTACAGCACCCCCTGTTCGCCCCTCTTCCTCCCTGTTTCACCTGCACTACTCCCCCTGTTCCCTCTTTTCATTCCACCTCTAAATCCCGTATCCTCCCCCCCCCCCCACCACCACCTTTGCACCTCTTCCTTTAACTTAAATCAGGACCAATAAACTACTTTATGTGTTTAATTTAGGTTTTTTCTAAGTACGAAAAAGTCTTCAGCCATCTCAAGCATTATTTTACAATTAACTTTAATTAAATTGGTAAGGGGGGGTTGGGTGATAAGAATAATTAATAATTATTCCTAAATCCTTTAGCTAAAGTCAACACTGACCAACCTATGCCCGTTCCCTACCCCAGACCATTCCCTCTACAAATACATTAATTTAGTAATAATAAGCCTTAATAATATATTAATAAATAAATTTTAAAATAAATCTGTGTATGGCTGCAGCCTCCAGCATGTGGCGTCATTACATAGACAGACATTCTCTTTATATATATATATATATATATATCTATATATATATATATATATATATATATATATATATATATATATATATCAATTTACATAAATAAATATTCACTAATATATTCCTTTAAAATTGACACAATCGGATTAAGGCGTCCTGTACATACCAGTTGCATTGCTCCTGGCAGTATGGGTTCGAGTCACTTCTGGCATGTGAGTTTTCAGTTGCATATAGTCCTGGGGACCATTAAGGCTTGTTTGCATGTGTATATATATATATATATATATATATATATATATATATATATATATATATATATATATATATATATATATATATTTAAAAAATCTGTCATATTTGTAAATTAAATAATAAATATTTTATTATTAAATTAATTTTATTTTTTATAATAATATAATTATTTAATAATTTAATAAAATAATAATTTATTAAAAAACATTAATTTGATTTATTTATTTAATAAAATTAAATAATAAATAATAAATTAAATATTGATATATACTTGTGTGTCCAGGAGGCCATCTGTGTCCCCTCAGATGGTCTCCCTTATCACAGTTTGTGTCTGTGTGTGAGTGTCCGGGCGAGTGTGTGTGAGTGTGTGTCCCTGTGAGTGTCCGGGTGCGTGTGTGTCCGGTTATACCTGTGGGTCCAGGAGGCCATCTGTGTCCCCTCAGATGGTCTCCCTTATCACAGTCTATGGGTGTGTGTGAGTGTGAGTGCCCCTGTGAGTGTTCGGGTGAGGGTGTGTGTGTGTGTGTGTGTCCGGGTTTATGTGAGGTTTGGTTCCAGGGAAACATCCTTCCCCTCCCCCCCTTCCCATATCTCCTCCCTTATTCCCACCGTGGGTTCGAATCCCAGGTGATTAGACCTGCTCTAGGTCCATGGATCCAAGGTATCCATCCGTGGGCCCAACGGATTTCACCCCTTCCCCACTTTCCAAGGGCCTGGTCAATTCCAGCTATCCAGGGAACCTGTCGAAACAGAGGCAGCTACAGGAGGGGACACACAAATATTTGTGCCCTGCAGTTACACACCCGTTCCGACAGACTCGATCGCAATCTATCCAGATGAGAACACGTTCTCTTCCGACTAGACCACGCTGGAGTCGCTGTATGTCTCAAATTTGGTTCCTTTATTTATAGTTAGTATTTTTGGTGAATTAATTGATTTGTTTTAATTTTTTATTGACTTAGGTAGAACGATTTGGGGAGTTGGGGGAGGGGGGGTTGTGTGTAATGGATTGTCGAGATCGTGGTTGGATAGTATTTATCTAGTTGTGTTCACCTAGTTGTGCTTGCGAGGGTTGAGCTCTACTCTTTCGGCCCGCCTCTCAACTGTCAATCAATCAATTATTACTAACTAATAAAAAACATTCCACACACACACACCCAGGAAACAGCCCGTAACAGCTGTCTAACGCCCAGGTACATATTTACTGCTTGGTAACAGGGGCATCAGAATGATAGAAACTCTGCTGATTTCCGTTTGTTCCATCACCGGGGGATTGAATGAGCTAGGATTACGAGTCGAGAGCGACGTCCACTCAGCTATAAAGCCCCCTAGTTTGTGTATTGGTGCAAAAGATAATTTGGGAGAGGTTAAGGGAAAGGAATGATGTTTGGTGGCCTTGAAAGCTTTGGAGGGGAGGGGGGTTGGCAGTTATGAATTAAAATTGTTAATTATTTAAGATAGGATATATATGCAAAAGACGTTGCGAGATATAGTAAGAAAAGTGTTTCTGACTGAGGTTAGGTACTGTGTGATTGACTTCTATGTTAGGAAAAAGAACACTTATTACAACTTAAATTATCTTTTGAAATGTTTCTTTTCAAATAGTTAAAAATTATTCTGTAAAAAACCTATGGTTGCCCTACCCAAAACAAACACACGTGAGCACAATTAGTCCACGGGATTCAGAGAGAGTGAGAGTGAACAGCGAAATAGTAACAAAAAAATGTGACATTTAGGGGAAACTATGTCATTCAAACGTTAACCATATAAATTACAGTAACACTAACCGAGCGTCCACATACATATTCCAATCAATTTACATAAATAAACATTCACTAATATATTCCTTTAAAATGGACACACGCAGATAGTTGCAGTACACATGACAGTTCAATTACTGGTACACATAAACACTCATAGCTGGACGTGTCTGTCCATCTGACAATAGTAGACATGTAACAAAAAATGTGACAGTAATGGGAAACTATGTCATTCAAACGTATAAATGTTAACCATGTAAATTACAGGAACACTAATCGCGCGCACACGTTCATATGTCAATCAATTTACATAAATACACATTCACTAATGTGTACCTTTAAAATGGACACATACAGATAATTACCGTACACATGTCAGTTCAATTACAGGTACACATAAACACACATAGCTTCACGTGTCTGTCGGTCTTGCCAATAGTACACATGGATACGCACACAAAACAGTCCATTATCAATTAATGTGTGTGTGTGTGTGTATTTATTTTCTCCTTGTATTTACTATATGTATCTGCAGAATCGAGTTATTAGCTCTTGGACCCCGCCTATCATATATATGTATTTTTCCTTTTTTTATATCTACTACATCTATTTCTCTCTAACACACACACACACACACACACACCTCACTTCGCTGGAAGACAGAAGAGTTGGGGGGGACATGATAACCACATTCAAGATTCTGAAGGGAATTGATAGGGTAGATAAAGACAGGCTATTTAACACAAGGGGAACACGTACAAGGGGACACAGGTGGAAACTAAGTGCCCAAATGAGCCACAGAGATATTAGAAAGAACTTTTTTAGTGTCAGAGTGGTGGACAAATGGAATGCATTAGGAAGAGATGTGGTGGAGGCTGACTCCATACACAGTTTCAAGTGTAGATATGATAGAGCCCGATAGGCTCAGGAATCTGTACACCTGTTGATTGACGGTTGAGAGGCGGGACCAAAGAGCCAGAGCTCAACCCCCGCAAACACAACTAGGTGAGTACAACTAGGTGAGTACACACACACACACACACACACACACACACACACACACACCACACACACACACACACACACACACACACACACACAAACTGGAGGCCTACCGTCTAAACGGAGAGAGTTCGTTGGTTATAATCCTAATGGTCCCATATCGAATCTCAGTTGATGCAATAGCAAATCGACAGATATTCTTTAACCTGATTCGCCTGTTCACCGGCTCCCCTCCGACCGGGGAGCCAGTCGGCCGAGCGGACTTATCAAGTCCAGTGTCCTTCACTGGACACTGGACTTGCGATCGTGTGGTCCCGGGTTCGATTCCGGGCGCCGCCGAGAAACAATAGGCAGAGTTTCTTTCACCCTGTGCCCCTGTTACCTTGCAGTAAAACAGGTACCTGGGTGTTAGTCAGCTGTCACGGGCTGCTTCCTGGGGGTGGAGGCCTGGTCGAGGACCGGACCGCGGGGACACTAAAGCCCCGAAATCATCTCAAGAAGAACCTCAAGAGATAAGCACAAATGAATCCATCAATGGATCCATCTATCTATCTACTTATATCTGTCAATCCATCAATCTATCTTCCCATAAACCAACCATTTATCATTATATACATCTATCTATCCATTTATCCGTCCATCAACTCTTCTGTCTATCCATCCATCTACTCATATGTCTTTCCATCCATCAGATAGACGGATGCATCTATGCATCCGTCTATCCGTCAATGTATATATTTAGCAATCAATGTAAACATCCATCTATCTACTTATATAAATTTTCCTTTAATCCCTGTTTCACTTGCACCACTCCCCCCATTTTCTCCCTCTGCATCCCTGTTTCACCTGCACCACTCCCCCTGTTTCCACCATCCCCATCCCCTGTTTCACCTGCACCACTCCCCCTGTTCCGCCATCCCCATCCCTGTTTCACCTGCACCACTCCCCCTGTTCCCCCATCCCCATCCCTGTTTCACTTGCACCACTCCCCCTATTCCCCCATCCCCATGCCCTGTTTCACTTGCACCACTCCCCCTATTCCCCCATCCCCATTCCTGTTTCACTTGCACCACTCCCCCTGTTCCCCCATCCCCATCCCCTGTTTCACTTGCACCACTCCCCCTCTTCCCCCATCCTCCATCCCTGTTTCACTTGCACCACTCCCCCTGTTCCCCTATCCCCATCCCTGTTTCACCTGCACCACTCCCCCTGTTCCCCCATCCCCATCCCTGTTTCACCTGCACCACTCCCCCTGTTCCCCCATCCCCATCCCTGTTTCACCTGCACCACTCCCCCTGTTCCCCCATCCCTGTTTCACTTGCACCACTCCCCCTATTCCCCCATCCCCATTCCTGTTTCACATGTACAGCACCCCCTGTTCGCCCCTCTTCCTCCCTGTTTCACCTGCACCACTCCCCCTGTTCCCTCTTTTCATTCCACCTCTAAATCCCGTATCCTCCCCCCCCCCCACCACCACCTTTGCACCTCTTCCTTTAACTTAAATCAGGACCAATAAACTACTTTATGTGTTTAATTTAGGTTTTTTCTAAGTACGAAAAAGTCTTCAGCCATCTCAAGCATTATTTTACAATTAACTTTAATTAAATTGGTAAGGGGGGGTTGGGTGATAAGAATAATTAATAATTATTCCTAAATCCTTTAGCAAAGTCAACACTGACCAACCTATGCCCGTTCCCTACCCCAGACCATTCCCTCTACAAATACATTAATTTAGTAATAATAAGCCTTAATAATATATTAATAAATAAATTTTAAAATAAATCTGTGTATGGCTGCAGCCTCCAGCATGTGGCGTCATTACATAGACAGACATTCTCTTTATATATATATATATATATATATATATATATATATATATATATATATATTATATATATATATATATATAATATATATATATATCAATTTACATAAATAAATATTCACTAATATATTCCTTTAAAATTGACACAATCGGATTAAGGCGTCCTGTACATACCAGTTGCATTGCTCCTGGCAGTATGGGTTCGAGTCACTTCTGGCATGTGAGTTTTCAGTTGCATATAGTCCTGGGGACCATTAAGGCTTGTTTGCATGTGTATATATATATATATATATATATATATATATATATATATATATATATATATATATATATATATATATATATATATATATATATATATTTAAAAAATCTGTCATATTTGTAAATTAAATAATAAATATTTTATTATTAAATTTAATTTATTTTTTATATTAATATAATTATTTAATAATTTAATAAAATAATAATTTATTAAAAAACATTAATTTGATTTATTTATTTAATAAAATTAAATAATAAATAATAAATTAAATATTGATATATACTTGTGTGTCCAGGAGGCCATCTGTGTCCCCTCAGATGGTCTCCCTTATCACAGTTTGTGTCTGTGTGTGAGTGTCCGGGCGAGTGTGTGTGAGTGTGAGTGTCCCTGTGAGTGTCCGGGTGCGTGTGTGTCCGGTTATACCTGTGGGTCCAGGAGGCCATCTGTGTCCCCTCAGATGGTCTCCCTTATCACAGTCTATGGGTGTGTGTGAGTGTGAGTGCCCCTGTGAGTGTTCGGGTGAGGGTGTGTGTGTGTGTGTGAGTGTCCGGGTTTATGTGAGGTTTGGTTCCAGGGAAACATCCTTCCCCTCCCCCCCTTCCCATATCTCCTCCCTTATTCCCACCGTGGGTTCGAATCCCAGGTGATTAGACCTGCTCTAGGTCCATGGATCCAAGGTATCCATCCGTGGGCCCAACGGATTTCACCCCTTCCCCACTTTCCAAGGGCCTGGTCAATTCCAGCTATCCAGGGAACCTGTCGAAACAGAGGCAGCTACAGGAGGGGACACACAAATATTTGTGCCCTGCAGTTACACACCCGTTCCGACAGACTCGATCGCAATCTATCCAGATGAGAACACGTTCTCTTCCGACTAGACCACGCTGGAGTCGCTGTATGTCTCAAATTTGGTTCCTTTATTTATAGTTAGTATTTTTGGTGAATTAATTGATTTGTTTTAATTTTTTATTGACTTAGGTAGAACGATTTGGGGAGTTGGGGGGAGGGGGGGTTGTGTGTAATGGATTGTCGAGATCGTGGTTGGTTAGTATTTATCTAGTTGTGTTCACCTAGTTGTGCTTGCGAGGGTTGAGCTCTACTCTTTCGGCCCGCCTCTCAACTGTCAATCAATCAATTATTACTAACTAATAAAAAACATTCCACACACACACACCCAGGAAGCAGCCCGTAACAGCTGTCTAACGCCCAGGTACATATTTACTGCTAGGTAACAGGGGCATCAGAATGATAGAAACTCTGCTGATTTCCGTTTGTTCCATCACCGGGGGATTGAATGAGCTAGGATTACGAGTCGAGAGCGACGTCCACTCAGCTATAAAGCCCCCTAGTTTGTGTATTGGTGCAAAAGATAATTTGGGAGAGGTTAAGGGAAAGGAATGATGTTTGGTGGCCTTGAAAGCTTTGGAGGGGAGGGGGGTTGGCAGTTATGAATTAAAATTGTTAATTATTTAAGATAGGATATATATGCAAAAGACGTTGCGAGATATAGTAAGAAAAGTGTTTCTGACTGAGGTTAGGTACTGTGTGATTGACTTCTATGTTAGGAAAAAGAACACTTATTACAAACTTAAATTATCTTTTGAAATGTTTCTTTTCAAATAGTTAAAAATTATTGTGTAAAAAACCTATGGTTGCCCTACCCAAAACAAACACACGTGAGCACAATTAGTCCACGGGATTCAGAGAGAGTGAGAGTGAACAGCGAAATAGTAACAAAAAATGTGACATTTAGGGGAAACTATGTCATTCAAACGTTAACCATATAAATTACAGTAACACTAACCGAGCGTCCACATACATATTCCAATCAATTTACATAAATAAACATTCACTAATATATTCCTTTAAAATGGACACACGCAGATAGTTGCAGTACACATGTCAGTTCAATTACTGGTACACATAAACACTCATAGCTGGACGTGTCTGTCCATCTTGACAATAGTAGACATGTAACAAAAAATGTGACAGTAATGGGAAACTATGTCATTCAAACGTATAAATGTTAACCATGTAAATTACAGGAACACTAATCGCGCGCACACGTACATATGTCAATCAATTTACATAAATACACATTCACTAATGTGTACCTTTAAAATGGACACATACAGATAATTACCGTACACATGTCAGTTCAATTACAGGTACACATAAACACACATAGCTTCACGTGTCTGTCGGTCTTGCCAATAGTACACATGGATACGCACACAAAACAGTCCATTATCAATTAATGTGTGTGTATTTATTTTCTCCTTGTATTTACTATATGTATCTGCAGAATCGAGTTATTAGCTCTTGGACCCCGCCTATATGTATTTTTCCTTTTTTTATATCTACTACATCTATTTCTCTCTAACACACACACACACACACACACCTCACTTCGCTGGAAGACAGAAGAGTTGGGGGGGACATGATAACCACATTCAAGATTCTGAAGGGAATTGATAGGGTAGATAAAGACAGGCTATTTAACACAAGGGGAACACGTACAAGGGGACACAGGTGGAAACTAAGTGCCCAAATGAGCCACAGAGATATTAGAAAGAACTTTTTTAGTGTCAGAGTGGTGGACAAATGGAATGCATTAGGAAGAGATGTGGTGGAGGCTGACTCCATACACAGTTTCAAGTGTAGATATGATAGAGCCCGATAGGCTCAGGAATCTGTACACCTGTTGATTGACGGTTGAGAGGCGGGACCAAAGAGCCAGAGCTCAACCCCCGCAAACACAACTAGGTGAGTACAACTAGGTGAGTACACACACACACACACACACACACACACACACACACACACACACACACACACACACACACACACACACACACACACACACACACACACACACACACACACACACACACAAACTGGAGGCCTACCGTCTAAACGGAGAGAGTTCGTTGGTTATAATCCTAATGGTCCCATATCGAATCTCAGTTGATGCAATAGCAAATCGACAGATATTCTTTAACCTGATTCGCCTGTTCACCGGCTCCCCTCCGACCGGGGAGCCAGTCGGCCGAGCGGACTTATCAAGTCCAGTGTCCTTCACTGGACACTGGACTTGTGATCGTGTGGTCCCGGGTTCGATTCCGGGCGCCGCCGAGAAACAATAGGCAGAGTTTCTTTCACCCTGTGCCCCTGTTACCTTGCAGTAAAACAGGTACCTGGGTGTTAGTCAGCTGTCACGGGCTGCTTCCTGGGGGTGGAGGCCTGGTCGAGGACCGGACCGCGGGGACACTAAAGCCCCGAAATCATCTCAAGAAGAACCTCAAGAGATAAGCACAAATGAATCCATCAATGGATCCATCTATCTATCTACTTATATCTGTCAATCCATCAATCTATCTTCCCATAAACCAACCATTTATCATTATATACATCTATCTATCCATTTATCCGTCCATCAACTCTTCTGTCTATCCATCCATCTACTCATATGTCTTTCCATCCATCAGATAGACGGATGCATCTATGCATCCGTCTATCCGTCAATGTATATATTTAGCAATCAATGTAAACATCCATCTATCTACTTATATAAATTTTCCTTTAATCCCTGTTTCACTTGCACCACTCCCCCCATTTTCTCCCTCTGCATCCCTGTTTCACCTGCACCACTCCCCCTGTTCCACCATCCCCATCCCTGTTTCACCTGCACCACTCCCCCTGTTCCGCCATCCCCATCCCTGTTTCACCTGCACCACTCCCCCTGTTCCCCCATCCCCATCCCTGTTTCACTTGCACCACTCCCCCTATTCCCCCATCCCCAT